>NC_134486.1:66402973-66590473 GCF_040206685.1 Ascaphus truei
TTTGAGGTTACCATGGTAACTTTGGACTGTGTTAGGCTCTGGGAGGAGCTCCATTTTGATCTCCCGCACACTTAATATTTGAACTGCTCATATCTCCTGCACAAAGCATCAGATTTTAAAACAAAAAAGTCCCCTGAAAGGGCAAGGTGGGTTTTTTTCCCTTCTATTTAAATATAAAAAAAACACGCAAAAAATATATATAATAATAATAATCATTGTTGATCAGAGCGACTGCTGCTTTAAGAACAACCAATGGCAAAAAGGAAACGGGTGGCAATTAACTTGGGGAGGACGAGTTTTTTTACTGCTTTGAAAGAACTTACAAAAAGGTTGTGTGCAGCACCTGGTTACAAGGAAAACCTAAAGAAAATGTGCAAATATGAATGAAAATATACGTTAAAAAATATGAGTGTGAGACCATTTCTGTGCAGTAGTTTTGAATAAAGCATCCTGGAGACAGATTTCATTTTATCTGAGCAGTTCCAATCTTTATTCTTCTGAGGCAAAAGCTTCATACGGGCGTATAGAATGTGGTTATTGAGCGGAGCATTTACAGTATACTGTATCATGGTAGCTAGGTGGTAACAGTTCTGACATATACACAGTCAAGCTACCTCTTATATCCTCTATCTGATTGCTATCCAATTATCCTTCCTTTACATTTCCTGAGTCCATCATTAATGTTAGAACAATATTTCTTTACATTTTTATCTTATTATCAATCTTTGCTCTGATTTACAAAACTCCCTTGTTCTATTATTGATTAACTACTGTCTAATCTATAGGATTAACAGTGTTCGGAGTCCCTAAAACCAATCTTTATTATACTGTACATGTTCTGTTATAAATTAACTGTTTCCAACTCCTCTTACATTCCACACTCATGAGTTTATACTATTCATCTCGGCAAATCTTAAAGATACCAAGTTTTATACAAAATGGAAGTTAATAAGAGCAGGTGAATTCTGGTTCACATGTTATCTTATCTACAAAATGTAAAAAAATATATTTAAAATTACTAACACGTGTTAAAAAAACAAAAACCACACAGTTGTCTTATTTAAATTTGGCCACCAATAATTCACGTTGGTCTAAAGTTGAACTGACCATCTACTGTAATATAAACTACCCCTGTAGGGTCAGAGGTCAGTATCCAACATGCTGTAAAACCACTTTCCAGTGCTGGAGAAGAGCTCCGCCAAGTGAATGGAAGCAGATCTTTTTTTTGTGACTGTACGGCATACCGACACCTACCGTCACCTTTTTCTCTTACCTTTTCCTCATCTCCAGCGGCATCTTTTTGTTACGACGCGTTGCCATGGCAAATGACTCTGCGACGTCACATGGTGCCGTGTTGCCGTGACATCATGCAGTGTCACGTTGCCATGACAACGCGCCATCACATCACACTGCGACAGAGATGAAGAACAGGAGAAGGTAAGAGGCCGGGTACCGGCACCTTTTATATTACATAAAAAAAGCACTGAATGGAAGTAAAACCTTCTCTAGCACAGTTCTGTATCTTCCAAGCATATTGACTATCAGCCTGAGGAGTCAGTGAAAGATTACATTCTACGACCTGAAGAGGTTAATCAGACTGGAAGACTGTAGGGTCTATTTATAAAGTCTTCCAGCTGCTAATCTGCATCAAATTTGGGACAGCCATTCCGAACCAGATTTGTCAAAGGAAAAGAATCCCATTGCTCTTAATGGAACATTTCTTCTGATAAAACGTTCTTTTGCAGCACTGTAGAGATATTTTGACAAATACACTCCTGGTTGAATGGTTAGTTTAGGAAGGATTTTTTTGACAATTTAGCACATTTCAGACACAAATATTTAATTTATTTAATAGATGTTCAACACAAAGTAATCTAATATAGGATAAAACATAATAATAATTTACTCTAGGACAACAAAGGACAACCATGATGGCATTTTATGTTTCTGCCCTGTCAGCATATTTTCTTTATACTGTACTTTCACTTAATTGGTAGGAACAGTCACCTTTCTAATTAGAGTAAAAGCTTGGGTTTTCATTTTCTCTGCAGTAAGCATTCATTCATAGCTGCAATGGTACTGTAGTTAATATATTTTCTGCTCCTCTCTGCTCTCCATTGTACTGTACAGCGGTCTTAATTCACTGCTTCCAAGTTGAATTTTATCCTAACTAGAGCTCATGTAGCTCACTCATTAGATTGTCTCATGTTTGCACCACCCCACACTTCAGTGGAGTGAACTGTTTTTGCATTGTGTGCCACAATGACCCCAGTTTATATGGTTTAGTTGCAGAATAATCCAATTTGATTATTAACAGTTATTGTAAATCAGATTTAAAAATGTGTGTGTGTGTGTGTGTGTCGAGCACGCACATTTTAAGTGAAACTTCTTTGTGTTTTGTCACTGTTTTGTCACAGAAATTGTATTTGTGATTGTGATGTTTTTAATTAAAAATCAAAAATGCAGGTGCGCGGCACACACTCCGTTTTACCTATTTGCACTTCTGTATGTAGAGTAACTGAATTCCTCATGTGTTTGTTTGTGTGTGTCTCTGTGTGTGTTTGTGTGTGTATGTGTGTCTGTGTGTGTGTGTGTGTGTATCTCTCTGTGTGTCTGTGTGAGTGTGTGTGCTGTGTCTGTGTGTGTGCTGCATCTGCGCATGCGTGTGGCGCCGGCGACTACTGCGCAGGCGTGCCCAGCTGCCAGTTACTGCGCAGGCGCACCGAGCCGGCACCCACTGCGCAGGCGTGCCCAACCAATGGCAACGACTCCTGCGCATGCGCGCCGACCGCGGGAGGCCTCTGCATGTGCGCCGAGCTGCCAACACTGATGGCCTCTTCTGCCAGCAGTGACTTCACCTCCGTGGTTGCACTTCCATCACCATGAAGGGGATTTACTCCAAGGGAAATTTTCATTTGGTAGGTGCCAGCAAAGAAGTTTCACTTCAAAATACAAAATGAAACACCTAATGACTACTACATTTATAATTGCATGTAAAATTACAGTGTTCTTAAATATAATAGTAAATTCCTATTATGTTAAATGTAATATAGCATGTTCACAGTACACTGAACTCACATCATCAGTTATCTAGCCTTCAAGCTAGTCACAGCTACCAGTAAGTGACACAGAACCATGGGAGAGAAGCACAGCTCTTACACCTCACCTACACCTCGGCAGATAAGGACCACTTGTCCCACCGAGTGTGCCCATTTTCCTATCTGCTGTAAAACCTCTGACCCTATTTGATCCTTGGCGTAAGCAGTGTCATATTAGCGTTCATTAAACTGAGATGGGGATGCTTAGACTGAGGACTATTGCACTTACTGTTCCATTCAGGTCAATGGAAGTTTATGTGCAATGGTTATCCTGATTTCCACTGTTGCAGTTTTATGAATAACCCTCCATTGATTCTAACAGACACTAGATAAAATGCATCATATTTGCTTCAAATTGCCCGGACATGTAAACAAACCCCTAAATCTTAAATTACTTGTATAGTTATTTGTGTATTAAATCATCAAGTGGCAATAGTCTACAAAGTTACAGTTCAGTTATTTCATATAATATTGGATACGGATCTCAAGCTATTGTTATGTAATTTATCAATTTATAAATTATTAAAGACTTACAAAGGGCTATATTCGACTATTTTGCAAGCATTTATAACCTCTGTACCGTATATATTTGCATTATCTTAACCGACAAGCGAGTTTCAGAGTGAAAAACTGCACTTTGCTAACTAGGAAACTACAGTAGTATGAAATTACCATGAGCAAAGATTCTAAGGGCCACATCAAACCCATCACAGGCTACATCTGACCCGCGGGGCTGCCAGTGAGAGAGCCCTGCACTGCATAAATAATAAAAAAATTAAATCATAAGTCTTTAAAGAAAAGAACTATCACTTTATTATGATTAAATCTGTGTTTTCGTTCCTATTTCTTCCTACGTACTATAAAACTACAGAACCTCAAGAAAAAGATGCCTATATAGCAAGCATATATATCTTTATAATGAAAAAGCAATAAAACACACAAATAGTATCATTGTAAAACAAAGTGATTGCCTGAATAATGGATGCTGTTGCAGTGAAGCCTGTTTGGGGGGTTCCCCTAGCGATCTTCTCTGGCATCCTTCCTTGGTTTCTGGGAGTGTGAAGGGAAACAGGAGCCAATGTATTACCGCAGCACTGTGCTCCGCTGAAGCGCTGGTCCTCTGGGCGGCACTCATTGCTGGGGCTGTAGCTGCTGCGGTTGGCGTCCTCCTAGTTCTCCGATCCACCCGGAAGTGGAGTGGAGGATATCCTGTTCCTCCAACTGCTCTAATCCATTCGCTGGGGCAGTCCCATGTGTGCAGTCCCTCCTGCTAAGGATTCTGGGACTTGTAGTCCTGCTGCTGTATATGCGGAGCCATTCCAAGATGGCCGCTGCACTCCCGATACTGCGCATGCGCGCGGCACTGCACATGCGTGCCTTGCAAACATGGCCGCCTCCACACTCCCGATCGCGCGGAGCTCCGGCCGGACCACCCAACACTTTCCTCCTCACCAGAGGTAAGGAGGGGGACTTTGCTACATACTATGTGTGTTTTATAGCTCTTTCATCATAAAGATATCTATGCTTGCTATATATGCGCCCCTCTTTTTCTTTTTCTTCAGGTTTTGCTTTGTAGGATTGGGTATCCTAACACTGGGCAGTAACCATAGCAAGTCACTCTAATTGGATAGGACATTTTTTTATAACTTTGCTACACTGCACTTTAACTAGTAGAGCCAATTTCCTTTGTGGAGGATTGGCTGCTATCGCCTATAATATCGCCAGGAAGATTTTGCCTTTGTAATACATTACACTCTGGTGACACCATACATTGATCATTACTGTTTGGTTCATGTCATAATATATTCACTTTGCACAGCAGGCTTGCTACACATATAGTTGCTGTTCACACTGTTATAGTGGTTATTATCGCAGTCACCAACCAACACTTCAATACACTCACCTTTCGTTTCACTGCCCTTCCCCTCCCCCCTGGATGCAATTTCTTAATTGTCAGTTCATCTTCAGTTTAGTGAACGCAGGGGACGGATTCGCTGCCCCTTTCTCCTTGACAAGTAACTCACTATGACTTATCATTTTTAGGTTTACAAAGAAGATCTACCTCAGCTGAAACAGCAAAATAAAAAGACTCAACTTTCGTTGCCTTCCCTTAAAAGAGAAAAAGCACCAGAAGAGAGCCTAAAACTAAAATTTGTACATGGGTAACTATCCAACCATCTTTCTTTCCTCTTCTGTTTAGTTGTGGGCTTGTAACATTTTATTACAAGAAGCTGTAAATCTATTTCCACTTTTTTTTTATAGCAGTTCTATTAGTATTAACAGTCACAGACACTATGTAGGCCTTATTCGTAATCCACCGAAGCCGCCAATCCGGTCGTTTTTAGCTGTAATTCCCCATTGACTTTGAAATGGCCCAATTATGTGACCTCTCTTTCCTGAATTCGCAAAGCTCCCTTGTGCCAGACCCGATCATTTTGAAATACCTTTTCTGTAATTACCCTCTCTCCACCGTTGCAGGATTCTGTCACACACAGATATGTTGAGTTAAGAAGTACATTCTCACGTAAACTCTTATTCATCCTACCGGCAGCTCAGTGCTTCCCAGTCAGGCCAGGCCATACTTTGTGAATACCCAGCCGTATTCCACTTACACATAAGCTATCTTTATACAGGTGTGTTTGCTGATTTATCGGTTATACCGAAAACTTGGTTGAGAATCCATGTCCCAAAACTGGAACAACCTACCGGAGACTCACTGCCGCCACCAGTCTAAATTCTTTCAAAACTAAAGCTGTCTGACATTTTAATCTGGTCTGTAACTGTTACATACGCCTATAATATATATTATCTCTAACTGTGCATGCAATATCTTGTATTTAATGTTTTCCCTGTTCACTTATGTAACTATATATTTGTAAGCATGTTTATTATTTGTCATCTTAACTCTATGCCCAGGACATACTTGAAAACGAGAGGTAACTCTCAATGTATTACTTCCTGGTAAAACATTTTATAAATAAATAACTGTATGAGGTTTTTCAAAATCCGTCCTGGGTTTTCTGTGTCCGGACCGGGATTTTGCTCTAGCTTGCCCTCTGTGGCAGGATCCTCCATCTTTGCTCCTAGCAGCTTCCCTTAAAAGGACAGCCCTGTAAGCACGAAGTTGCTGAGCAAAGTTTCAGTTCATGCTGAGTACATGCAACGCACTTATCTTTTGTCTTCCTCGTTACCAGACCCGGCCACATTCCTCAAACACACCTGTCTTCCACCTGCCTCGACCTCACCGACTACGCAACTCTTCTGCCAGCCCTGACCTTCGGCTTACGACTCACTACTCTATCAGGACTCTGTCCCACTGCTCAGGTTGGTTCTTTCATATTCCTACCTCAGCACTGCGGGTCTATTTCCTGCTTGAGACGAGCATCGTTACATTTTGCTCGGCCCAAACATGGACCCCGCTGAGGTAGGACGAGCCGTTAACCTGCAAGGACAATACTTGGGGGATTTGAGCAACGCCTCGCCCTACACGATCAACAACTGGCACAGGTGTGTGAAGCGGTGCGGGACTTAGTTACCCACTTTGGTACCCATCAGCCGGCCTTGAAGGCTGCAGATGCAGTTCCAATGCCACTTCCATTCTCTCCTGCGATCAGAGAGCCTTGGATCCTGACTCCTCTACGGTATGGGGGGGACCCTATGGCATGCAGGGGATTCCTTAATCAATGCTCTATCCAATTTGAATTACAACCGTCCATGTTCACCACGCACCGAGCCCAGGTGGCCTACATCATTTCTCTTCTCACTGACGAGGCACTGGCTTTGGCCTCCCCACTCTGGGAGGGGTAATTGTCCCTTATCAGTGACTCCCCTGCTTTCATCCGTACGTTCAAATTGGTGTTTGACACTCCTGGACGTGTATCTTCCGCTTCATCTTCACTCCTGTGGATTCGTCAGTGAACTCACACGGTAGGCCAATACGCCATTGAGTTTCGTAACCTTTCGGCTGAGGCCGGGTAGAATAATGAAGCTCATGTAGCGGCCTTTTGGAAGGGACTCTCGGAGCACTTAAAAGATGAGCTAACCTGTCGGGACATCCCTAAGGACCTTGAGGAGTTAATTTCTCTTGGCATACGGATCGATCTCAGAATGCAGGAACGCCTGTCGGAAGTGCTGTGCTGTTAGGAGCCTGAAGACTCAGTTGGCCCCAAATTTAATTTCTCTGTCTCGTCCAGATGACGAGCCTATGCAGATGGGTACTACCATACTGTCAGAACAGGAGAGAAGCAGGAGGCGTACCTTGGGATTGTGCCTGTATTGTGGGTCCCAGGAACACCGTATCCGTGACTGCCCGATCGTCGCGGGCCAGGAAAACGTTGGTGTCCAGTGACGTTGAAAGAACATTCGCTGGACATCGCTACCATCCCTCTTCCCTCTGTGCCTTCCTGGATTCTTCTACCGGTTTCCCTCTCATAGGGTTCGGTCTCAGTCTCTACTCAGGCGTTCATGGATTCCGGAGCAGCCGGTAACTTCCTCGATTTTTTTGTCCGCCAAAAAAAACATGCAATTCTCTTTCACTCTTTAGAGATTCCGTTAGAGATTGCGTCGATCAACAGAAGACCCCTAGGACCCCGTACCATCATCCAAGAGTCCCTTCCCCTGGTAGTGAACATCGGAGTTCTACATAAGGAGCTACTCCCTTTCATGGTAATAAACACCCTCTCAGCACCTACAGTATAGTATTAGGTCTCCCTTGGGCAAGTGACCACCTGGAGCCAGCGATGTCATGGGACTTGCTTGTCTGTACGTCGTCCCAGCTCTGACATACCACTATCATCTGTATCTCTCTCTAATCGCCTTACCCTCGCACACCAGGATTTTGGGGACGTTTTTAAGAAGAAGCAAACCGAGGTGATACCACCGCATCAGGCATTCAATTACCCAATCTACTTGTTTCCAGGAGCCATTCCACCATCTTAGACTATTTCGGCAGTTTCTTCTACTCTTCCATCGTTCACCTCCATATCTGGAAGTCCTGCGGCGAAATACAAGGTCCTGGCGCTCAAGTCTCTCTAGAGGAGGATTCATGCCAACGTAATTAATGCCTCCCTTCAGCAGAAGGATCACGCGGATAAGTGTCGGCGGCCAGCCCCGCAGTTCCAGGTTGCAGATCTCATATGGTTATCTACCAGGAACATCTGTCTGAAGAGTCCTTCCTTGAAGCTCGAGCCCAGGTTCATAGGTCCCTACAAGATTGCGAAACAAGTAAACCCGGTCACGTTTAAATTGGAGTTACCAGATACCCTAAAGATTCCGCCAGTCTTTCATGGGTCTCTCCTAAAGGCGGTGGCCTGCAACAACTCCTCTTCTGCTCCCACCCTCCCAGGCCCGATTCCAGTACATGGCCAAGTGGAGTATGTAACTCTTCGGATCCTGGATTCCCATAGGTCTCGAGGCAGTCTCCAGTACCTGGTACCTTGGAGGGGATACGGTCCAGAGGAGAATTCTTGGGTGAAGGCTAGTGATGTCCACGTTTCCTCCTTGATACAAGGTTTCCACCGGAGGTTCCCCAACAAGCCCGGGTTAAGTCGTCCGGAGATCGATTCTGAAGGGAAGGTACTATGAGGTTTTGCAAAATCCGTCCCGGGTTTTCTGAGTCCGGACCAGGATTTTGCTCTAGCTCGCCCTCTGTGGCAGGATCCTCCATTTTTGATCCTGGCAGCTTCCTTTAAAAGGACTGCCCTGCAAGCAGGAAGTTGCTGAGCAAAGTTTCAGTTCATGCTGAGTACATGCAACGCACTTACCTTTTTGTCTTCCTCATTACCAGACCCGGCTACGTACCTCGACCACCCCTGTCTTCCCCCTGCCTCGACCTCTGCATTTTTACCGACTACGCAACTCTGCTGCCAGCCCTGACCTTCGGCTTACGACTCACTACTCTATCAGTACTCTGTCCCTCGACTCAGGTCGGTTCTTTCATATTCCTACCTCAGCCCTACGGGTCCGTTTCCTGTTTGGGACGAGCATTGTTACACCATGAGGACAAGGCCAAAAAACAACTGCTTGAGCACGACTCATTGTTCAGGCTTTTCTTTTACTGTACCTCTTTTTCGATACCTTATTTATGCAATGAAATCCAGTGTGGAATGGAACTGGGACAACTCACTGGTGCAGTATTCCTAGATTTTGCAAAGGCTTTTGATACTGTTGATCATGCTATCCTGCTTAACAAACTCCAGAGCTCTGGAATAGGGAAGCATGCTTTAAACTGGTTTCAGTCCTACCTATCAGGTAGATCCCAACATGTGTCCATCTCAGGCTCTAACTCCAACCCCCTGGATATCACCTGTGGTGTCCCGCAAGGCTCTGTTCTGGGGCCCCTTCTCAGTGTTCATCAATGATCTTCCCACAGCTTGTAAGGAAGCCTCAATACACATGTATGCTGATAACACAATCCTATATGCACACAGCCATAGCCTCTCTGACCTTCAACACATACTTCAGTCTGACTTTTTGAGACTCGAAAACTGGATTTCCCAAAACAAACTGTTTTTAAACACTGACAAGACTGTAACAATGGTATTTGGGATCAAGAATTTTTTTTTAAAGCTTCCAGCGACTGAGCTCCAGATTAGAACCAATGCTAACACCACCCTAACCCCTGTCACTAGTTTTAAATACCTGGGCATATGGTTTGGCTCCCACTTAACATTCAGGATGCACATTGATACCCTGACAACCAAGACCTACAGTATTCCAAACTAGGGGTCATTTACAGGAACAAATCCTCCCTAAGTCTCCTGGTCAGAAAGCGTATCGCACAGCAGATGCTAATGCCAATTATTGACTATGGAGACATAGTATATGGCTCGGCACCTCAAACCCACCTTAGCAAACTTCACAGCTTCTACAATTCAATTTGCCGTTTTGTTCTCCAATGCAACTATAACACACATCACTGCGAAATGCTCAAAGAACTAGATTGGTCATCACTCGAGTCTAGGTGCAAAGTTCACATTTCCTGTCTTGCCTTCAAATTCTTTCTGGGCAAGCTACCCATCTATCTGAACAAGCTCCTCACCCTACCACATGCAGCACTTATCATCTGAGATCAGACTCCAAAAGACTGGTCATGGTCCCAAGGCTCAACAAAGTATCCGGCCGTTCCTCCTTCTCTTACCGTGCACCCCAAAACTGGAACAACCTACCAGAGACTCTTACATCCACCACCAGTCTAAATTCTTTCAAATCTAAGGCTGTCTCACATTTTAATCTGGTCTGTAACTGTTGCATACGCCCATAATATATATTATCTTTAACTGTGCATGCAATGTCTTGTATATAAAGTATAACCCTGTTCATTTATGCAACTGTATTTGTAACCATGTATTATTTGTCTTAACTCTGTGCCCAGGACATACTTGAAAACGAGAGGTAACTCTCAATGTATTACTTCCTGGTAAAATATTTTATAAATAAATAATTTATATACTTGAGTTTGAAACATTCTGATACATCCACCCTACCCTCTTTTTTTCATAGTACAGTATATGTCTGTTTTTATATCTCACCTTTTTGTAGCTACCGAGGCTATGACTGCAGAAACAACTTATTCTACACCCAGACCGGTGAGGTTGTTTATCACGTAGCAGCAGTTGCAGTCATTTACAATGGGCAGCAGCACTCCCAAAGACTCTACCTTGGTCATGATGATGATATCATGAGCCTGGCCATCCATCCAGTGAAAGATTATGTAGCTACGGGTCAGGTATGGATTAATTTTTTACTTGTTTTAAAAAGCAGCAGCCAGAACGGAATTGTCTAGCTTTCTTCCAACGAGAAAGTAAAGCAGAATGTGTACAATTTGGGGCACAAATGACAAGAGGCAAATAAAGGGACCAATGTAATATGTACAAATAGAAGATAGAAAGGAACACACCCCTTGCATGGGACTTGAATCAGAAACCAACAGAGGAGCTTCAGTAAGCTCTGGTAAGGGGTATCGAAGCTTTATCCCGTGTTAACTGCCATTCAAGTGAATACTGCATATAAACAAACTTAAAGGACATTTGCCTTTAGAAAAATATAATTAAATCCCCCCCCCCCCCCCTTTAGGTGAGAAGCAGGGGGTCTGGAGCTGAGCTCCTTTACTTTAACCTCCCGGGAACCACCTGCACCCCAAGCTACGTACATCTAAAGGTGATGGTGGTTTCCATTCCCAGGTCATGCAGGACAATAGGACGCCACAAGGGATGATGGTGCACCTTCCTATTGGCCTTTAAATAGACATTTTCTGTGCCTAGCCGGGGCTGCTACCAGCCTCTTCTGATGTAAGTATCTCAGGAAGCACTGGGTCCTTGCAGCTGAAATCAACAGCTCTGAAGACCTCTTGCTACCAACCTAGTAAAAAAACAAACCCAGCAAAAGCACGATCTCTTCTAATAGTAATGGAAGAAAAAGCTCTACTTCTAGTCTTTTCAGAAGATGTTCGTGTGTTTTAGGAAGAAGGGAGAAACGCAACGGTTCAGGTCCAACATGGAAATGTTATCACTTTCAATCAATTTCATCACTTCATCCATTTCATCAATGAAAAATGCACAAGCTCAGCCCACACAAACACATTCACTGAATCATGCAAGCAGTATTGATACTATTGTTAACTTAAGTGGATGCAAAATTGTTTCCATTAAATGCATTCTGAAATGAAAAATAAAAAGAAGCTATTTAAACATGTCGCGTACCACACTGAAGGAGTGGGGCCCGGGTGGGAAAGTGTGGGGTGGCCATCTCCTCGTCCCATACGCCCTGACAGCCGGAAACAGAAGCCGCATCAGGTAATTGCTCCGAAGAGCAGTCCACGTGATGCGGTAGTGTGGGAGGCTCCGTGGCCATGGAGGTGGCCCGACCCTCCGGCACTGAAGGGATTCATCTCAAATCAGCAGGAGAAAATAAAACCATGGTTAGCAGGTACTGTACGAGGTTGTAAACACATAGTGATGCAGAGCATGTTGCTTTAGATTGGAAGAGATGCAGCCATCCATGTGTGGGACACACAGACACTCAAATGCTTATCCCTGCTGAAAGGACAACATCAAAGGGGAGTAAGTGCCTTGGATTTTTCAGGTAAGCGAGTCATTTTATAACTTAAGACATCATAATATTCATGATTTATATCCTTGAGTTGATATCATTGTTGTGCAACCTCTGTAGTTTATTTAAAAAAAGAACACTTTGAACATAAGTCCCTAGTGGCCAACATTTGAAATCTCTTTTCAGGGAGAATTTGGGAGAAATAACGTGGCTCTCTTTGTCTTCCATTGGCTTACATGGAGTTGAGAACATTTTTTGATTGACAAAGTAGAACATGAAACATGTTCAGCTAATGTTCCTAGAGTCAAGCTGATAACATAGCAATAGATCATTTGTATGCCCAAGTCCAACATTTCTTTGTTAACTTTTATTCATTAGCATACTGGTGACTTGGGCCCATATTTACTAAAAGATGCAATCCCAAAACGACGCTGGAAGATGACTTATGGAATAGCACCACTTGGTAAATATGGCCCTTAATCCCTCCAAAATGGAAAGGTATATAAAGTTACAGTAGCATGGTTTACCTATAATACAGAGGCAATACTTAACCGTTTATGATTAGAGGGGCTAAGACTAAGGCCTTGGGCATGGTCAGCGCTTAGGCGCTGAGGCGTGCTGCTGCTCGGCACTGAGCCCCTGCAGCCGCAATGAGAGCGGCTATAGCAGGGGCTCGCGCACGCCTGCGGAAGCGTGTGTCTTAAGAAATCTTTCGTTTCTTCGCTTGCCGGAGCGCAGGGCCGGTCACGTGAGCGGTTCGCCCAATGAGGGCGAACCAGCTCTGTGATGTCACTGGCCCGCCCCCAGGCACGCCCACGGACGGCGCGCGCCCTAAGGCCAGGGAAAGCACCCGCTTTCCCTCAGCCTCAGCGCGCCTCCGCACGGCTTCAGTCTGTATGGACTAAGCCTTAGGTGCTGTATATCACCACTTCCTCGAATCAGTTAAACACTTTAGCTTCTCTCTTCCCCAGTTTTTCTACAAGTCACACTTTCATAATGTAGGAAGAACAAATACTGTAATTAAGAAGTAATGTCTCCAAAATAGCATGCTGTGTGACAAGTTAATGGTTTCCAGCTGCTAGGTAAATGCCAAAGCGCAGCTTAAGTGCAGGATGCAGAGCTGGTGGGGTGCAACCTTGTACACATGAATCTAACAAAAAAAAGGGTGACAAAGCTTCAATAACGGGTATCTATCTGAGCTTCGTGAACCCCCCCACCAAGAAAGAGAATAATGTTTCTATTTTTACACGTGTGTGTTAACTATATAATCCTCATTTCACACATTTCTGTAAAATCCACATGTTAATCAATCATTATTTCAGATATCCAGTTGGATCATAAATGGGGCAGTTTTCCATAAACCTATTTCCTTTGTTTAATCCGTCGCCCTTTATTTTCTAACAGAGACAGAATTTGGCTAATGGATCTTTGTCTTGCAGCTGATGGTAAATGTTTGGTGTCTGTTGGTTTGGATGACAACCACACCATTGTGCTCTGGGATTGGAAAAAGGGAGAAAAAATGTCAACAACAAGGTAGGCCACAGGTTTTCAGATTGAAATCTTGTCCACGCTCCAGAGACGTTCTATCTTTTTGGATGTTCTTGTTGGATAGGAGAGCGACCTGCAGCTGTATCGGGTTTTGCATAGCAAACATTGCTGCTTTATAATGGAAGCAGGCTTTTGGTAAACGGCTATCTTTATTATCATGCATAATTATACTATTGTCTCTGGAGAGATAACAAAGACAAGAACAAATACAAATGTATGCAGGTTGTGATATGTTTGTACACCAACATGAAAGGGTTCCGTAGATATTGTTTTACTTTAGTTTTCAGTGTCTCAAAAGTGTCGACGTGTTCTAGTCTAGTGTTAAGTTGAGGTGTCACAATGTGTATGAAGACCTTCCAGGTTTGTTATTTCAAATTTGCAACCTTCAGAATAAATTGTTTTATTCGGAAGGCAATGGGGGAGATGTATCAGCGCAAAGAAAGTGCAAATAGAAGTTTGTTTTGATGCATTGCTCCATTTTCTGCTCGGATATACGTCAAATGTATGAGTGTTTATTGCATGTGATTCAAATTGATAGCAAGAATAGTTTACGCCACCCGAGAGCAGACTTATTTGTTTTAACGCAAATACAAGATACAAAAGTGATGCAGGGGAACGCAGAGTTTGCTGCATCTCATTATAACCTGTGTATAATATAACTCCTCCATAACTTTTTTACCTTTACTTTTTTTTTAGAAATCTTTGGCCCAGAGCACTAAGATCTGTTAACTCAAGGAAAATAACATCAGGGTACCTAAATTAGTAACATACGTTTTTTTCCCTGAGTTTAATGCGTATCCACAAAGGTAATTTACATTCAAAAATAGCCTTTGTTTAAGTATTTAGCATAGCCTTAATGTCAGGGTAAATTAGTTCTGTTATAACAAGAGGGTCTGTCACTTTTAGGCATGACCTTAAAAAAACGTCAGGATAAATCCCTGCGATAACCTGAACAGCCTTCAGTGAATATGCGATGTTGGGAGGGGGGGGGGGGACGCCTCTTTTGCGTACTAACTTAACGTTATTTTAGGTTAATGTTAGGTTAATGTTTGGTTAAACAACCTGACAGAGCTTAGTGCATTTGGGCCTTTTGTGCGTAGATAATTCTTCATAATATGGTGAAATCTCCGCATTTGTATGGCATCCATTTTTGGACAATTCTACATTGCAAAAATCATAGTTTAATGAATAGGCCTCTAAAGTGCTTTATCAGTAGACATCTAAGATAAGAATGTCATATTATGAACTTTCTTATAATTTATTAATGCCTTACTTAGGATGCTTAACCAAAGCCTCAAACATGGTTGAGTAATGTGTATTTTTGTAACATTGCGTTCATGTCTTTCACAATTTGTTCCACAGAGGGCACAAGGATAACATTTTTGTTGTGAAATGTAACCCACATCATGTTGACAAGCTGGTGACTGTTGGAATAAAGCACATCAAATTTTGGCAGCAAACAGGTACTGTTAGTATTTAAAAACAAGACACACAAATAGTAGTGCTAAAGTAATTACTAATAATAAAAAAAAATGTATATGTGAGAATATATTAATGTAGTGAATATTAATAATTGTGATAGTGTAACAAGTGAAAAAATAGTGATTAATAAATTGCAATACCTTGAAAATCACAGTGATAAAAAAAACACAATATATAGTGAAAGTGGAATAAGTCCCAAAAGGTTCCAATCAGTTCCACAAGATGGTTTTGAGGAGAAGAAAATCCAGTTTTTGACAAGCGAATCCCTTGGAGCACACGGCACCTCCATAGCGTGACTCTGTGTGAAAATAGGGAATTTATTGTCAAAAAGAGAGAAGCACGGTCTTTAGGACCTACACTAAAAAGAGCATGTTAGAGACATTTTCTCTAACATGCTCTTGTGAGTGTAGGTCCTAAAAACCGTGCTTCTCTCTTTTAAGCGATAAATCCTATATTTTCACACAGTCACGCTATGGAGCTCGCGCTTCCTTTTGTTTACTGTTCGCATTTATTTTACTTTTAATTGAAGTGCTGTTTGACTTCCATTCTAGACTGTAATCATGTTTTTTCACTATCCATGAATCCTACTTTTCCCCAAAACAATAGCACGTCCATTCTAACTGTGAGGTGCTTCAGCAAACCAATCCCACATAACATTAATCCTGGTATTGAAGGTTGTTTTCGCGCATTACATATGAAGTGTCGCACAGATGTCAAACCAACGATTTGATGAAAAGTCGGCATTTGTCTTAATGCGTCGCTGATCATTTGCCAATTTTTGATAGTTGATTACTTAGACTTTTTGACAGTATGGTTAATGATGTACCTCATGGGCCCCTTGGTTCCGACATGCTGGTATATCTCCGTACTTAGATTAAAATCGCTGTGATGTATACTATGTTAAGACTGATGTATAATATATTGTCTATTTACAAATGCTGTACTCCCTCCTCTGCTCCCCCCCCCCCCCCAATGATTTTACCCAATTGTATGCATCAATGTACCCATTCCCTTTTGTTTTGTGTATACTCCCCCCCAATAACCCTGCAAAATGATTAATAAACATTTAAGTAATAAAAAAAAGGACGTATACCTCAAGGTACCTAGATCCCCTTTTCCAACGAAACAATACTGTAGGATTTGACATCACCCTAATATCTAATTAGACATTTTAGCTGCTGGAATGTGTAGTCAAATTCAATATTTACATAATAGCATGTTATCTTAGGAGCCTTTACTTTAATATCGGTCTCTTTCAAGCAAAGTAGTACGGTACTTAAAATAATTTTTATGTGAAACACAGTAAACCTCTTTCTTTTCTAAATGCACCAAATGCCTTCGCTGACATACAGTAACTGCTGGTGTTTTGAGCATCTTTATTTGAGATTGTCACAAATATATAATTTTACATTTGCAAATACGACTAGGCCATACATTGCCAATGCTGCTCTCTGTTGCTTTACAAATAGTGAGCTGGGATAAGCCCTGCAGTATTGGCTAAGGCCCCGCTCCCTCAGTCAGCGCGCCCGCACTGCAGACAGGCAGCGCGCTGACAGGCACAGACCGCGATATGCGGTCTGTAGGGAGCGGGAGCGGGGCGGGAGGGGGGTGGGAGTGGGAGGGGGTGGAAGTGGGAGGGGGGGTGTGGTTTGAGCGGAGGGACCCGCTACTCCCCCTCCTCCCTCCACGGGCTCGGGCTCGGTCTCCCGGGCTGCAGGAGGGAGCTGCTGCGGGCTGCTGGAAGGTAAGCAGCTCCCTCCCCCTTCCCCCACAAATGCCCTCCTCACACGCTGATACACACACACACACACACACACACACACCACCCCCTACCTTGTGTAGGAAGCTGTCTGACAGCTCCCGCTCCCGCCGCTGATAGGCTCATCAGCGCACCACGTGACGCGTCACCGCTCGGGATCACAATTTTCTTGCATCCCCTGGCGGCTGACGCGTCACAGGACGTTGTGAGCCGTGCAGCGAGGGGGGACTGGTACCGGCTCAGAAGGATTCCCCTGCTAGTGGGGAACGCTCACGCGGCCGCCCGCGTTGCCGGGCGCAGCGGGTCCCAGCTCGTAGCTGCATTTACAAAACTTTTTTTTTTTTGAAGTTTGGGGGAGATCCATAATACTACATTTATTGGAATTATTTCTAATCAAATTGCATATATTCATGTGCAGAAATAGCCAATACACAGCTTCTAGGAGTAGGCAATGTTTATGTAGCCAGATTGAAGTAGTAGATGGAAGTAGTAAGGAGCACTCACATGCAGCCGAGTAGTGCCTGAGAGTTTCAGTTAGTAAGGACTGCTGCAGGACACAAGGGGGCCTATGCAGAGAGCAGCGCTATTTCGAAATTCGCCATTTTTTGGAGAAAATCGCGCAGAAAGCAGCAGAAAATGGCGAGTTCCGAAAAACGCGCCAATTTTTCTTTTCTAGTTATAAAACTCGCCTCGCGGCTGGCGAGAACCTCAATCTCACCAGTTTTAAAAATATCCGTATGCAGAGAGGCGCGAACGGCATCTAGCGGCTGTTCGCGCCAATAAAATGGCGCGATTGTCTCCGTTTTGCCTCGCCAAAAAAAACTGCCGCTCGCGGCCATTGCAAAGGGAAAAAAAAAGGCGCGAATTTGTTTTAACACATTTCTGAAGCGCGCATCTCGCCAATTTAAACTCGCCACACGCATCCATGTTAAACATAGCAGAATTCGCACTTTTCTGCATATGGAGATTAAAACTCTCCAAAAAAGCTACTTTTTAATAAATTCGCCAATTTTAAAATTCGCTGCTCTCTGCATAGGCCCCTATGTCTTTTAAGCATGTCAGGAACCGGGTGGTTCATGGAGCTGAAAATGACGCGTTTCCGCTCCGGAGGCCTCCCTGTGCCCTCGAAATTAGATTGTAAGTCCTGCCGAGCAGGGACTCCTCAAACAAACACACATTTCAAACTAGTATAGTAGTATTACACCTAGAAAATGCTATTGCTGTCCACTAATGCCCTGCCTGGGTTAAAAGCTCTCTGCTTCACATTGGCCTCTCTACTGCTCCTGCCAGGGCATTATTGCCCAGCAATGTTTGCAGTAATGCCCTTAATTAAGTAGACCATACAGGAAAACGTTACATTTAAGTGCATTAAAAAGGTAATTAAACTAATTGAGTTACAGAGTCCTTGCCCAACAGAGCTAGAACAGCCAATTTCAATTGGAGCAATAAAATGTGTGCGTATTTCCTCCTGCTTTGGCATTTTGGACAATACGGAGGTCATAGAATACTAGAAAATTGCCAAAATGTTCCAGATTGAGGCATTTTAGCCATATCACACGGATTTGCAGCGCGAGAATGAAATCCCTTCAAAACAGCTTTTTCTCGCACAGTTTTGAAATGCGAAAAGGGCACTTTCTGCACGGATATACACTTATCGCAGCTCCTAGAACATTCCCCCAAGTATCCATGAAGCAGTGGCTTTATTGAAGTCTTTCTCTAAAAAATGATGTCTGTAATAATCTATCATTTCTTATTGGCAGGGGGTGGATTTACAGCGAAACGAGGGACGTTTGGCAGTGTTGGAAAACTAGAGACAATGTTGTGTGTTTCATATGGACGTGCAGAAGACCTCGTTTTTTCAGGAGCAGCCACTGGAGATATTTATATTTGGAAAGATGTCCTGCTACTTAAAACGATTAAAGCCCATGACGGGCCTGTGTTTGCCATGTACGCATTGGATAAGGTGATAAAAAAATTCTGTTCATATATGATGATTGGGCAGAGTTCAGGTAGCAGTACTGTTTCTGGAAAAATATATCTTCGTTGAGGGTTGTGATTACTTTTTAATGAACCAATATAAAAGTTGCCATAATGGCTGTTGGCTACTTTTGGGTGCCTGCATTGGAAACCATAAGCTATTCTCAAGTCACATGCATTTCAATGCGACCTGACTGCATATATTCGGATGAGCATGTTTAGCTAGCAACCACCTCACACTGATGAGACCGAAATTTCAAAACAGCTGTCTGTGAGAAGGCTTCCTGGCTATGCACTTCTATAACCCAGGCTGTGCTGAAAATCTTTGTTAACACGGCAGGTATAAGCTCATAAGGGTCCATGTTAAAATGGATGAAAAGTAAAGAGTGACGCACTATGCTCATTTGCATGTCATTACCCAGAAACCCTGGCTGCAGTGGAAGCACTGTTTGCTAAGCGAGAATAGGGAAAGACAGGGTTGCAGACCTGTCTGACACATGCAAATGCACCACAAGTGGCATTTGTTTTTTTACAATATATTTTTAAGATTTCCCTTTTTTTAACTAAGTGGGATATGTACTCAAATGAAACTAATGTATGCTACAACTGTATTTTAGAAGATGTATACAATATTTATGCTTGAACAAGAAAGGGGGTAGTCTTTCTAAAATAAATCACTTTGTTGTCTCTCTTGTTCTGTTTTTACACAGGGCTTTGTTACAGGGGGCAAGGATGGAGTGGTAGAACTTTGGGATGATATGTTTGAGAGGTGCTTAAAGACGTATGCCATCAAAAGAGTAGCACTCTCTCCTAGTTCAAAAGGTAACATATTGTTGTTTAGTATCGAAAAGAAATGTTGATTTTTAAAGATGCAGTCCCTATACTCTAGTCTTGGAGGCCTTTTCATTAAACTTCGAGAATTTACTTTCCGAGCGGTAAAGAGCAATATCGCTGGGAAACAGCCCTCTTGAGCATACCACGTCATGACATCACGACGACGCGTAGTCATGGCAACAGATGTCATGGCAACAGATGTCATGGCAACATGGTACGGCGCATTGTCATGGTATCACATGACACTGCATTGTCATAGCGGCATATGACACTGCGTTGTCATGGAAATGCTGCGTCATCTAACGTTGCAGCGCCATGACTATGCGACGCCTTCATGCAGAAAAGAAGACACACACAGTCCTGCAAACAAATTGTCTCCCCAAAAATTGCCACTCTAGACTATAGCCTTCTCAGCCACGTGGGCATTCTGCCCCTCCGTATGTATACCATATTATATATATACAGACACATATATATATACATGTATATACAGACAAATATATATATATATATATACATGTAGAGGTATCAGTACCGTGTTAGCCGAGCTTCAATAATCAAAAAATAAATAGATGATACCGTTCTGTGGCTAACGAAATGCTTTTATTTGTGCGAGCTTTCGAGATACACTGATCTCTTCTTCCGGCGATGTTACAATTAATGAAGCAAGGATAACTTGAAAACAGTGTCTCTTGGAATGTTATCTGTGCTTCTCCTTCCCCCGGTGTGGACATGCAAATGAGCACACATTTCCCAGAATCCCTTGCTGCAGTGGAAGTGCTGTATGCTGGGTGATAATGGGGAAAGGCGGGGTTGCAGACCTGCCTAAGACATGCAGATGAGCATACAGCTATATTTGCATATTTGCTTTCCTGTGGAGGGTTTTTGTCACTTTTTTTACTCACCATAACTTAACTCAGTACTATGGTTTAGCCTATCCCATAGCCTCTCTTGCATTCCCAGTAAAATCAACCCCACACTGATGAGACCCATCAAGGTCGAAACAGCTGTCTGTGGGTGGGTTTTTGGGTATGCACCTTAACCCTGGCTGGGCTCAAAGCTGTGACCATGCAGCAAGCTTAAGCCTATAGGGAACCATGTTAAAAATGGTTATTGAGGCAAAAAGTGACACTGTGTGCTCATTTGCATGTCATTTCCCAGAATCCCTTGCTGCAGTGGAAGTGCTGTATGCTGGGTGATAATGGGGAAAGGCAGGGTTGCAGACCTGCCTAAGACATGCAGATGAGCATACAGCTATATTTGCATATATATGTATATATATATATATATATATATATATATAAAGATCCTTACATCATATATACACGCAGACCCCATTCATACATCATATATACACACACACAACATACATCATATATACACACACACAACATGTATCATATATACACACACCCCATCCATACATCCTATATGTATACACACACAGACACGCACCATCCATGCATCATATACACACCCATCCTCCATCCATTCATCATATACACACACACACACACACACCATCAATGTATCATACACACACACACAACACACCATCCATACATAATTTATACATCATATATTCACACCCCATTCATACGTCATATATACACCATATATGTATACACACACACAGACACACACCATCCATGCATCATATACACTCTCACACACTATCCATGCATCATACACACACACACACGCATCATACACACGCACATCCATGAATAATACACACATACACATCCATGCATCACACACACACACACACACGCATCATACACACTCACATCCATGAATAATACACACATACACATCCATGCATCACACACACACACACACGCATCATACACACGCACATCCATGAATAATACACACATACACATCCATGCATCACACACACACACACACGCATCAAACACACTCACATCCATGAATAATACACACATACACATCCATGCATCACACACACACGTGTCAAGCTGCCTTCTATCCAAGTAGACTCCTGGATATTGATATCCACGTTAATAAAGGACATCACAGAACTATGATATTTTTTAATTTAAATTATATGCTTTTTGCTTTAGCCTTTAGGAAATTCTTCATTTCTATATAATCCCTATACAATGAAAATACAATTTCTTCTTTGTTTGAGTGCACCTTTCTTTTAAATATATGATTATCAAGAATTTCTATCACAATTCCCTCGTCAGGCTTACTTTTAGAAGATAACCCCTCGATTCGTGCCATAGCTTTGGGCCATGGACACATACTGGTTGGAACCAAAAATGGAGAGGTACTGGAAATTGATAAAAGTGGCCCAATAACTCTGCTTGTCCAGGTGAGGACTTCTTGCGTTCTGAATAACCATGTACTGAATAATGTGACATTCAAATAAAATTAGGAACACAACTGTTGAACATTTTCTTAAAAATATTTTTTTCCCGTCAGCTAGATATGGAAATACCAATGTCAAACTTCTCTTCTGAAATCCCAGGGAAAGTGATTGATTAGCGTGTCTGCACTACCTCCAGGCTACTTGCAAATGCGTGTTGTTCGATTTTAATACTGCATACAGTTTTGATAGATTTGATGCCGTCTCTGACTTATTGCAAGACTGATAAGTGCTAAAAGCATTTGACGGCACATGCTTTTGATGTATAGCAATAAACCCCAATATTAAAATATCGTTGTCGTAGAGATAAAAGTCATTAAGTGCATTTTTTGAATTTACCCTTTTTCATAAAAAAAGGCTTAGTAAAGAAAACAAATTCTAATTACTCATTAAAGACAAATTCTAATTACTCACAACTTGTCACATCAAAATACCTTCCTTTTTAAATACAGATTTTTTCTTGTTCTAAAGAACATTCAATCGCAGTTTCCTCAGTACTCAAAGAATGTACAGGTGCGCCGACGAGTATTCTAAATCTTGCCTTAAACTTGCCTTGGAAAATCTGGGGCTATCACCAACAAGACCAAGGTACATGCTGGGTACATGCTGGCTACATGCTGCAACATTTCAGTGACATTTCTGCAGATACTAATGGCCCATCGGATGAACAGCGGGGGTCCCTGGCAGTCCCGTTCAGTTTGAATGGGACTGCCAGGGACCCCCGCTGTTCATCCGATGGGCCATTAGTATCTGCAGAAATGTACCTGAAATGTTGCAGCATGTCCCCAGCATGTTCCTGGGTCTTGTTGGTGATTGCCCCAGATTTGTTTTAGAATACTCGTCGGCACTACAGTAGTTAACTTTTACCTGCACAACGATTATATGTAGAATTCTACTAGAAAAGAAACACATTTTGTTGCAAGATTCCTAAGAGCTGAACATTTTAAATCTTATCAGCATTGATGGCGTTAAACAGCATGAAATAGGATGCTCCCACATGAAGACTGATAGAAAGAACAATGCTGTATGTCAACTTGCCAGTGTTTTGGTAATAGAGTATTCAGAGAATTGCTGACTTTGTATATATTGAATGTTGGACATAAGTAAAATAACCTATAGTATGTAAGGGTATCAAAGTGACATGCATTGTAACATGTAAATAGTTGTTCCTATGCCTAGACTGTCCAATGAAGAGAAAGTTTGCATGATGTAGATCATGGGCTAATACCTAGACCATGAGTGGCCAACTTCAGTTCTCGAGGGCCACCAACAGACCGAGTATGAAGGATATCCCTGCTTCAGCACAGACTGAGCTACCTGTGCTGAAGCAGGGTTATCCTTAAAACCTGTCCTATTGGAACTCTCAATAACAGGCACAGAGACGTTGCTACTAAATCTTTATTCTCCATTGATCCAATTCCAATGTGACTAATAACATTTATGTTACTAAACTGTTTCTGTTTTTATATTGGTGTATCTATAGTGTAAATCCTGTTGTTCATATTGGGTAGAGATACATGCATTCAACTTTCTTTATATCATACAGTCAGACATGCCCACTCACAAATAGATTCTATCAAAATTGTTTATTTCTAATTGCTCTGGATGCTTTCTGTATCATACATATACTGTATATATAATATATATATATACATATATTTCTGTGTTTAAAGCAGCATGCATTGGCTTAAGGGTTTTCCATTTAATGTGGACTTGAGACAAAAGGTGGCACTGTGTGCTCATTTGCATGTCATTTCCCAGAATCCCTTGCTGCAGTGGAAGTGCTGTGTGCTGGGTGATAATGGTGAAAGGCGGGGTTGCAGACCTGCCTAAGACATGCAGATGAGCATACAGTTGTATTTACATTTATATATATATATATATGTGTGTGTAAAAGCATAGCTGGTATCGGTATCTTGTAGTATTATTTAATGCGTTCAATATTTATTGTATTCTTAAATAGAGGATTGTAACTTTGGAACGTTATTGTCAATTATTATGTTTGGGGAGGGATGGTAAGTGCTCTTTTTGGGCTCTCTTTTCGGAGTGAATATTCATTTTCTGTAAGTATTAGAGAGCTTTATATTCTTATATTAAGTAGAAATTAGTAAAACTTTTGAGCAGATTTGCCTTCTTGATGAATTTTGGATGTTGCAAGCAGGCAAAAAAAAATTGGAAAGAAATTGCCTGAAACCTCCAACCGAGAACATCGTAGATAGAGAGCACATTTGACCCCAACGTCTGCTAAAAACAAATTGTCTATCTTTACTTTTTGCAGAACTTGGTGAAAAAGTGATACGTTTTGCCAATATTTTAATTTAAAAAAAAAGTCAAGAATTAGATTTCCTTTAAATTCCTGCAAATCAAAAAATATTTTTCCCACTGGGACAATTTCGCTATTTTGTGAATTTCTTTAAAAAAAAAATGTGGTAACTTTGTAAAATGGAACCAGGACCGATTCCTCCATCCGTTACTATGAGTAGTAGAAGTGTGGGTTCAGAAGGTACTATTGACTCCGCGGAGTATGTGTAGCTTACAAATATGAATTGCTACTTTAAGAAACGTCTTGTACATTACGGTTAATTGAAAGTTAGTTGTTCGTTGTCACATTTGTTAACATGTACTAGCAGGGTTGACACCTTCTATTGATGGCTAACCCGGAGAATTTTTGCTATTAAATGACATTTTTTAAATGTATTTATTTTATTTATATATTTATTTCTCTTACCTTCTCCGGCGGCAGAAGCATCTCCCCCTGCAAGGCCCAGTCAACATGGCGCCGCGACGTCAAAAGCGGCGTCAAGTTGCCATGACAACGGGACACCTTATGTCGCCGAGGCATCCCGTTGTCATGGCAATGTGATACCACGTGGTGACGTCACGTAGTGTCCCGTTGTCTTGGCAACACGGCGACATTTGATGTCGAGGCGCCATGTTGACGGGACCCTGCAGGTGGAGATGCAGCCCACGCCGGCCGGAGATTTTTCAGGTAAACCCATAGCCCGGAGATTCGCGGCCGAAACCCGTAGCTACCGGGTCAAACCCAGAGTGGTGGCAACCCTGCGTATAAGCATGATAACCTATAGTAACACCAAGAATGTGTTCCATTTTCTGAGCTACCAACTCAACCTGCCTTTTTGTATTTATAATAAACTATTATCACCGCACCGGATGATATTGTTAGTTTTTCAGAAATATGATTATGGAGCCGGGCTTCTGCCAGCAAAAAGAAAAACTGCAGCTAGAGTAATACAATTATATGGAGACAAATGTTATTATTTTGCAGCCTGATTGGATTAGTGGGAGCATGTATTGACTAATGCACAAAAAGAAGGTATGAAATGTAATTATGATCGTCTGATGAAACTGTAAAGCCTGGTGAACTTTGCTAATTGCAAAATAGAAGCTGCTACAGAGATGCAATATTACCCTTTACCTGCCAGGGTGTACTATAACTGCAACGAAAAACTTTGAGATATAGGAGAAGTATTAGATCTGTTTTTCTCAACAGGGGTTCCTAGGAAGCCTTGGGTTCCTAGGGCATCCCTAAAGGGTTCCCTGCAATTTTCAGACGCACTATTAGAGAGGGTTGGGGTTCCTTACAATGCATCTGATCTCAGACGCGCTATTAGAGAGGGTTGGGGTTCCTTACAATGCATCTGATCTCAGACGCGCTATTAGAGAGGGTTGGGGTTCCTTACAATGCATCTGATCTCAGACGCGCTATTAGAGAGGGTTGGGTTCCGCAGAATTTCACAATAGAATTACAGGGCTCCTTGACAGAAAAAAAAGGTTAAACACCACTGTATTAGATGATTTGATGCTGAATTTCTCTGTAACAGGGACATATGGAAGGAGAAGTCTGGGGTCTGGCAACTCACCCACAGCTGCCTTTATGTGCCACCGTAAGCGATGATAAAACTCTTCGGATCTGGGACCTTTCTTCCCATCACCGCATGCTGGCTGTGCGGAAACTCAAAAAGGGTGAGACTCTAATACAGTACCTGGAAACATTGTGCAACAGGTAACCTGTGTTCTAGCTTTTCTTTAAATGTTAACAGTCTATGAATCGTGGCACATTCAGTGAGCAGGTGAGATCCGACTTCCTACTGTGCAGCATTGTGAAGAAATATATACAAAGGAAACATACAGGGATAACGGCCCCTTTAAAATATCACTAAAAAGACATTTTCATCCTATGTCTCTACATGTTATGATAATTTTAACCTATTTTACGCCATGAGCATCAGTGTGTGATTTATTGTCCGTAGAGGAAGTTAGAAGTTAGGACTACTTAATGTTGCATTTACCTTCAGTTACATTTACCTTCAGATAACGTCGCGTTAATACTAGCGCTGTATTCACTATTGTTCATACGTACTTTAAAGAGCAAAGCAGCAACAAAAACGGACATTACTGATAGTGATAGGCCAGTGATACCTTATCATATTATCCCCCGTGCACTACAATCTGTTACAGGGAACACAGTAAGATGATGTTACGCTATTGAAGTCACAGCTGCCCTCAGCGTTGCTCCCAGCCAGAGCACGGAATAATGCTTTTGCGGTGTCTGGTGATGTAATGCCACAGCTAGGCATGTGTTATTTTCCTCCCCAACAAACGCCCTATTTAAGGGCCTGCATAGGAGTAACTCCTAGACTTGCACCGCATCATTTTATTTAAGTTAACGCAACTTCAGGTCAAGTTAAGACCGCGATAATGTGGCGCTAAGCCTCATGTGCTCAATTACGGCCAACGGCCATTTCTGTTTTAGGTAATGTCACACTACAGCAGGGGTGCTCAACTCCTGTCCTCAAGCCCCCCTCCCCCCCGCGCAAAAAAACCCCCAAACAGGTCAAATGTTCAGGATATTCCAGCTTCAGCACAGTGGCTCAGTCAAAGACTAGCCATCTGTGCTGAAGCAGGGACTGATTGAGCCACCTGTGCTGAAGCTGGGACTGATTGAGCCACCTGTGCTGAAGCTGGGACTGATTGAGCCACCTGTGCTGAAGCTGGGACTGATTGAGCCACCTGTGCTGAAGCAGAGAAATCCTGAAAACTTGACCAGTTGGGCAGGCTTGAGAAATGGAGTTGAGCCCCCCTGCACTACAGTATGTGCCCTCACTTAACACCGTTTCTTGAATCGTCCCCTTGCAGAGTGGTTTAGCAGCACTTATCGTATTTGGATCTGGGTTTTTTTTTCCTTTTCTTAGTGCCTCAAATTTGACAATGATAAAAATATGTCATTAACAAGCTTAGCCTCGATATCTTCATGGCTTTAAACTCCATTGTACCTCTGTGTTTAAAGTGCCTGGTGTGTTCCAGGTGGGCGATGCTGTGCCTTTTCTCCAGATGGGAAAGCCTTAGCAGTAGGCCTAAATGATGGCAGCTTTATGGTGGTGAATGCTGATACCCTTGAAGATATGGTATCTTTCCATCACAGGAAAGAAATGATCGCAGATATCAAATTTTCACCAGGTACAGCTCAAAACTGAGACCAGTTCCACTTATAATGTTCTCTTCCTAAGTATGTAAATGAAGGCCTAGGGCAGTGTTTTTCAACCAGGGTTCCAAGGAAACTTGGAGAAATAAGGCTCTTATGGCGCTTGGATAGCTGGTACATATCACAGATGAAAACATCAAACCATCCATGTGAGTATTCTTTGGAATCAGCTCTGCTGTTGGGGTTTCCTCTGTGCTTCAATAATAATAATGACTTGGTTATTTAGTTAAACCCTTTGGCCAAAGCGTCATAAGCCTGCATACCACTTCAAGGTAAACCAAAATTAATGCAGGTCCTACACTACACTGTGAACCCTTATTATTATCGAAGTATTTAAACTTTATACTTATTACCATATATGTTTTGTCAATTGGATGTAGCATTGGGCACCCCTGTCTTTTGTTGTATACATTTGCCACTCTCAGTAGCACTCTTTTTGACATAAATATATATTCATGATGTGGTGGTGGGTGTAGGTGTTTGAGCTAGCTGGGAATGTGTGTGTTAATCAATTTCTGACTGGCAACAGTTGTATGGAGGTAGGTGGCACCTCCCCACAGAGCTCACTCCTCCTCACCTTTTTAACTTGGGAGGTATTTTCACATTGCTGCAAAGAACAGGACCTACTATGGTTCTTTCCCCTCATACAGAGGTAAAAGGAAGGGTTCACAGTGTAGTGTAGGACCTGCATTCATTTTGTTTTACCTTGACGTGGTATGCAGGCTTATGATGGTTTGGCCAAAGGGTTTAACTAAATAACCAAGTAATTATTATTATTGAAGTATTTAAACTTTATACTTATTAGCATATATGTTTTTTCAATTGGATGTAGCACTGGGCACCACTGTCTTTTGTTGTATCCAAATGATACTCACCTGGATTGGTTTGATTTTTTCATCTGTGATATGTACTAACTATCCAAGCGCTATAAAAGTCTTATTTCTCCAAGTTTCCTATGCAAGACTTTTTAGGCTGCTCATGGACCCAGGTCCACTTGGACTATTGAGCTATTTGTTCCCTAACATTGTTTTACATATATATGTGCACACCTTAATAAAGGACGCCTAATAGTAACCCTGAAGTATAACTGGCGCTTTACACTAATTTCCACCCAGGGTCCCTAGGAAGCTTTGGGTTCCCCAGGTGTCCCAAAATGTTCCCTGCAATTTTCTGGTCATTTGAAAATTGTACCAAATACAGAAGAATTTACAATGCATCTGATCTCAGACGCGCTATTAGAGAGGGTTGGGGTTCCTTACAATGCATCTGATCTCAGACGCGCTATTAGAGAGGGTTGGGGTTCCTTACAATGCATCTGATCTCAGACGCGCTATTAGAGAGGGTTGGGGTTCCTTACAATGCATCTGTTCTCAGATACGCTATTAGAGAGGGTTGGGGTTCCTCAGAATTTCACCTTAACCAAAAAAATGTTGGAAACGACTGGCTTAGAGTTTACAATTTGAATGTTTGGATTTATTCATGCTTTAAAGCTAATTTGGTAAATAGGCAGGGAATAAACGAACCAGAAGGGTCATATGGTTCTTACATGAGTTCAATTCCTATGTTTCTCTCAGGAGGGATCAGTGGTTAATAATAATAATAATAATACTATAAACAAACACAAACAGAGCCCAGTGCTACATCAAATGGCACAAATACACAGTGAAATACCTATATATTCTCTTGTAAAAAGGGTCATTTAGTTTAACCCTTTGGCTAAGCGTCTTAAGCCTGCTGCCACTTACAAGGCATGACCATAGCAGGGCCTAACACTGATTAAAATTCTTAATAACCTGTACAATACTAGGAAGAATTATCATATTTGATCTGTCATAATCAGCTGCATGGTCAGGGCATGGTCATGCCTTGTAAGTGGCAGCAGGCTTAAGACGCTTTGGCCAAAGGGTTAAACTAAATTACCCTTTTTACAAGAGATATACTGTATAGGTATTGCACTGTGTATTTATGCCATTGGACGTAGCACTGGGCTCTGTCTGTGTTTGTTTGTAGTACATATTGCCATGCCCAGTAGCACTCCTTTTTGACATTTATACACATATATATTTTGTGCTAACTTCTGGGGCTTAAATGAGCTTACTGGGTATTTGTGTGTTTTAATAATAATAATAACTTTATTGCCTGTAGCGCTTTTCTCCCAATTGGGACTTTTAGCGCTTCACAATTACAGTATAGTGAGCTGTCCGCAGCCCATAGGAACTTTACAGACACAGGAAAGAAAGAGTAATCATTTTTTTTAATCATTGTAGCAACGGCAGGCACAATTATGATGATTAATTATGGAATTCTGTGTTTTTCTAGATATACAGTTAATAAAAGTGGGTTTTTCATTAAAAATAAATTATTATTGGTTAACCCCTTTGCTAAATTTATTCATCAATATACCGTTTGTTCTTTGTTGTTGTGGCCATTTAAACAACATTTTGTCCCTTCTGTAGTGATTGTTATAAAATTATACTTATCCATTGATAAATCTGATAAACTTGTGCGATTATTCCTTGCACAATAATTGCAGCAGAGAGCAAAGCTGATGCGTAACCCATTAGATGTGTTATTTATTGTGTATCTATTTTGAGAGAAGCAAAAGTAAAACGCACAATAAATGGTCTTCTTTTGTATGGTCTTTTATAGATGCAGGAAAATATCTGGCAGTGGCTTCCCATGATAACTTTGTCGATATTTATAATGTGCTAACCAGCAAACGAGTTGGTATCTGCAAAGGTGCATCAAGCTATATCACTCACATTGACTGGGACTCAAGAGGTGACAGATTTGACCATTTGAATGTGAAGTTCCTTACTAATGCATTTGTCTACTCTACATTAACGCATTTGGGCTCATTTCTGATAAGTGGTGCTATGTCATAAGCCACCTTCTGACACTGCGGCCCATTTAAGTGAATGTGCGGTAAGATGTCTTCTGGCTCTGGAAACTGTCTGATAGTAGAGCACCTCTTAGTAAATATGCCCCTTGAAACGTAGGGACGTGCAACTTAATGTGTGTGTAAAGACTATGGGGCATGATGTTGTAGCTGCGAGTGGTGCATATCGGTGCGGAAAGAGCCCGTTCCGATCAGATGTGCAGGTTTTAGCTATTCTTTAAGCCATTCTCGCATGTCTAAACCATGCGGAAAAGGCTTTTTTAGAAGTGGTTTCATTCCGGCTGTGCAAATCCAGGCAGAGTGACCAAAAAGGCTAAAACTCCAATTTTTTGCAAAAATTCCATTAGCCCCGTTAAGTGCAAAAGCCTAAACCGCTTCAAACAGCTCACATTTTTATTATTGCCTCATTGGGGTGGAGAGAGAACCGTTTGAAACCAGGGGGCTCCAGAGCTGAACCCCGTTAATTTCAGCTGCGGGAACCCCCTGCTTCCAGAGATTCTTAGCTCCGAAGCAAGTGCCGATATCTCGCTAGTTTTCTGCCATTTCTGCTTCCTCAACACATGGGCCAATAGGAAGCAGCACCAGATGACATCACGGCTTCCTATTGGCCCACAGGCTTCAGGAACGTTAAAAAGCAGCCATATAGTGATACCGGCACCTACTACGGAGGTAAGTATCTCCGGGGTCCCCGGAGTTGAAATGAATGGGGTTCAGCTCCAGAGACCCCCTGCTTCAATCCTGTATTCAAAAAATGAAGGGGGAAAAACAGCTTGGATTACCGCTTTAAAATGAGAATAATAATAACATAACCATGTTACAGAAATGATGTGAATATAATTAAATGTAAATTAAGTTAAGGTATTCCCATTCCCAGCAAAATTAAATCATTTTTTTTTATTTCAGACATGAAGAATCAAGTAAAAAAATATATATTACTTCATAAATGTTCCATAACAATAATATTTTGTTATTTCTTCTCTTCTAATAGATCCAACATTCCTATTATTTTCTAAATGCATGGAATTAAATAATGTCTGGATAACTTACAAATTATTTTTGTGACGTTGCATTTGATACTGTAAGAATTTGTTTGTACAAAATGTGCATTGTTGCATCATACTGATTTACCTATTTTACCTTTATGATGTATGGTTTTTTTTTCCCCCTTAAAAAAGGAAAATTGCTGCAAGTTAATTCCGGTGCCAAAGAACAATTATTTTTTGAAGCTCCAAGAGGAAAGAGGCATGCTATTAAATCCGCAGAGGTATTTTTTCTTTCTGTCCAGTTTAAAAGAAAATGATATTATCCTATGTAAAAATCTGCACATTTAAATAGATAACTTACAGATTGCATTCTCAAATGCTGTTTACCGTGTATCTGGTATTGTTTTGTTACTTGAAGTTGCAATCCCACCTGGTCGGCCAGTTGAATTCCTTAGGGGCCTCTGATTGGGGAAGTGTTTGTCAATCAAACTGTTTTCTTTACCCTTATCCCCACCCTGTCCTTATCATGGAACAAGTAACATATGGGGAGGCGGTGACACTACGCACTGCATAACACTGTGACATTGCGGAACATGGAGTAGCCAGAAGAAATTAAACCCCTTCCCAAGTCAAACTTTAACAAATGAATACAAAATATTTGTAGGTGTCAGATTTGGGTAAAAAGGTTCCCATAGGAGAATACTTAAACATGTCACTGGAATGAATTCACAGTGGCCCTAGGGGGACTGGCACCTTTAACAGTTTTGTCATCTGTACAGTAGCTATAGCTCAAACATGTCTATTTCTTCATGTTGTTGGGCTACTTCAGTTGTTTCTATTTGCTAACATGAACTGAATAGCCACACTCCGCATAAAACATAATGCGTGTTTCATTTGTTTACTCTACGATTTAGTCAAATCTTCTAATACAGCTGCACTTTTCTTTTATTATGCACTTCATCCAGACCGGGGGTAGCCAACTCCAGTCTTTAAGAGCTACCAACAGGTCAGGTTTTCAGAATATCCCTGCTTCAGCACAGGTGGCTCATTCAATGAGCTGTGCTGCAGCAGGGATATCTTGAAAACCTGACCTGTTGGTAGCTCTTGAGGACTGGAGTTGGCCACCCCTGATCCAGACCCATCTGTTAGCATCAGAGGTCTCCTAGGGACAGATTCAACAAACGCCAGCACAGGTTATCGCACAAGAAGCCGGCGTTAATGCATAGATTTCAGTGAGTTAACACCTGATTGGGTGAGCTTACCCGTAGCAGCGCGTGATGAACCTGCCCCACAGACATTAATGGAATCTCACTGATGGAAAGCAGTAGTGTTCCATTTGAGTTTTTGGGGGGTCAGGAGCCCCCAAATTTCAGAGACTGCAGTACGGAGGTTGACATCTCTGCTTCATCATCTTAATTTTCAAAGTGGGCCTGAAATAAATGCTGCTTTCACACCCCCATGGAAACATTTGTAATTGTCCCCTTTCTTGTTCCACGACGCTGTTCCCAGATGGAGAAGATAGAGTGGCACTCCTGGACGTGTGTCCTTGGCCCTACGTGTGAGGGAATCTGGCCGGCACACACGGATGTCACTGATGTGAATGCGGCGTCACTTACCAAAGATAACAAGGCTTTGGCCACGGGAGATGACTTTGGATTTGTGAAACTTTTTTCATATCCAGTCAAGGTAAATGAACAGTAAACAGACCGGTGACTTCACCACACATTCTCTCCCAAGCACGATCTCTATACCTGAGCTTGTTTGCGCTTTGCTAGGATAATCTTGTTGTTATTACCAGAGGCTATTGCTGTGCTGTCATTTTCTTTTCTAATAGGCACAGCTGCGTGACCATGTACGTTTTGGGGCCTAGGTACTAAGATTTTAATTCAATGTTTTTAAATTGGGCCTCGATATTTCAGCGATAAAAGTAATACAAACCATCAAAAAGTGTGCGTCCTATGTAGGAAGACTATGACGTTTGAAATGATTTGTGACGCATCCCTCATGATCAATACAATTTAAATGAAACCAGGATTATTTATAACTAGTACATATACATTATTAGTGTAATATTATTTATAATAGCCATACCGTGAAAATAATAACATTTATCAAGAGAAAATCCAAGCAGCAATTAAAAAAACCAAAATGTTTCTTTTTTAATATACGCAGCCTTTTATTACCTTCTATTGAAAATGAATTATCTAAGTTGCTGATCGATTTGTTCTCTTGTGATTGATCAGCACTTATCCTGCTTCCCAGGGTTCACTAAATGGCTGCCTTTCAGTTTCAATCAATCCTTCAGTCAGTGTAACTCAACAGCTACAATGTATCCTTATATTACTAAGGTAACATTACCGATTGTTACAGTTTACAGCTCAAACTGCTAGGACTATTGGCAACAAATGATCACAAACAGGAAAGTGTGGCAAACATCTTGCACGGCTGGGGAAGTGTGCTAAAGCCTGCTATAGAAATCAAAGGATGCTCAGTATATTTTAATTAATTAAAAATGGCATTAAGAATTTAATTTATAAAAAAACATTTAGTAAGTATTCGCTAATATTACAGAACTTATTTATGTTTAAAAGAAAAAAAACCCATGTAGGTATTGCATGAACTTCTCCTTTAACATATATATAATTTAAAATCCTCGCTGCGTCATACATTTTTGGATTGATATTCATCCTGTCATATCTACGTAAGTACCAGCACTCACTGTCTAATGGCTAAATGATGAAAACAGTTGTAATGCAGAATAAACATTTAATAATAAAACAAACCAGAAATAAATGAAATGTGTTTGCAGAAACCAGTATCACAAATGGGCATGTCACAAAGTGAGGGGTGGGGGGGAAATAAAGAAAAGGGGAAAAAAACATGAAACACAAGGAATATACACAAAAAATGGAGAACGTTCTCCATTTTTTGTGTATATTCCTTGTGTTTCATGTTTTTTTTCCCCTTTTCCTTTTTTCCCCCCCACCCCTCACTTTGTGACATGCCCATTTGTGATACTGGTTTCTGCAAACACATTTGATTTATTTCTGGTTTGTTTTATTATTAAATGTTTATTCTGCATTACAACTGTTTTCATCATTTAGCCATTAGACAGTGAGTGCTGGTACTTACGTAGATTTGTTAGTATTATACAGGGGAATAAGGGTCCCCTTTGGTTCCGTGCACCCTGCAATTGCATTAATTTAACATCATCAGAGTGCTGTCTATCGCCCCCCTTTTTCCCTTAGATATTCATCCTGTGTTAACACTGTCAGGAGTCTTTTAAGGGTTAACGCCAAAGTGAACTTGACCAACGATTTTGACGCACTTTTAATTGACTTTGTGGCATATAGAAATATTATCTTTTAGTACATGCCATTTACATTCTGTGCGCCAAAACAAACAAAAAAAAGTACTTTTAACGCAACTGGCACATACAGAGAAATTTGAGCTTAGTACATAGGCACATAGTGCCATTGACATTTAGTTCCACGTGTCAATTTTACGTCCAAAAAATCCATTTGTGAAGCTTAGTACACACAGTAGGCCCAATTGAGGTTTTATGTTGAGGCCATAAGGTCAGATTTATTATCATTATTATGAAATAGAGCCCCTCAGACAATACATTGCATTATTATTGTCTTGCAATCTGGTTTTCACATCTGCAAAATATTATTTAATTTCTCATTTGTTGCATTAACAAACAAAAACAAAACAAATCTGCTGAAAAAAAAAAAAAAAAAATTATGATGTTTCTTAAAACCATTTTAGTTTAGGGTTGTTCTCAATTAGAAATATGCAAACTTCTCCCTTTTCTCGGGTTTTAGCGGATGTAAGAAGATAGCATATTTGTTGGAAATGTTGGCGTGAAGGCTTTTTGCTGATTTACAGATTTTAAAAGGAAACGCATTATGCGAATATTCGCCGAATTCACCAATTTGCAAAAATGTGCTAAAAGTATATTCGCCCACCGATATCACAAAATATCTATTCAAATTCGTACCAGGGTGATCTCTGCATAAAAAGCTGCAATTAGGGATTTCTGGCTTTTAAAAAACAAACAAAAAAAAACCAAGATTTGCGCATTTGTCTGGCGGTTTTGTTTATCTCACGTTTCCTCAGCTCCAACAGGGATGGAAATGAAGCCTTTGATCAGATTTAAAGGGGCAGTGCCTCCTGTTTTTTTTGTTTTTTTGTCATACCCCTTTTTTCCCCCGTGTATAGAAAGCAGAGTGTAGCTGTATTGTATTGTATTGTATGTCTTTATTTATATAGCGCCATTAATGTACATAGCGCTTCACAGTAGTAATACATGTGGTAATCAAATAAATAACAGATAATATAAATAACAGATCATGGGAATAAGTGCTTCAGACATAAACGTAACATTAAGGAAGAGGAGTCCCTGCTCCGAGGAGCTTACAGTCTAATTGTTAGGTAGGGAGAACGTACAGAGACAGTAGGAGGGAGTTCAGGTAAGTGCGTCTGCAGGGGGCCAAGCTTATGTATCATGTGTTCAGAATAGCCACAGTGCTATTCATATGCTTCTTTAAGCAAGTGTGTCTTAAGGTGGGTCTTAAAGGTGGATAGAGAGGGTGCTAGTCGGGTATTGAGGAGAAGGGCATTCCAGAGGTGTGGGGCAGTCAGTGAGAAAGGGTTAAGGCGGGAGAGGGCTTTAGATACAAAGGGGGTAGAAAGAAGCCTTCCTTGAGCAGTAGCTTCCCTTCAAGGGCAAACCGCACAGGTCTAAAATCTCCCGCGCCACACGGGCCAATAAGGCTGCGGCCAGGCAGGGAGCGGGTGCGCTGGTGCTCGTGCGCTGCGCCCTGCTCGGCCAGGCGATTTGTGGCCAGCTACGCGCGCGCTCGCCTGGGGGCGCGGCCACGACATCATGAAGCGGGTTCAACTTCATTGGGCGAACCGCTCACGTGACGCGCTTGTGGGTGACAAATTCAAATTTGCTTGCTCTGCAAGCATCTAAGCGCCGCGCAGGCCACACACATTGCCTCCATGTGTTTCATAGCGGCCTGCGTGAGCGCGCACGCTTAGCGCCCCCCTGGCCGAGGCCTAAGAAGCCGCGACCACTTCCTACTGGCCCGCGTCATGCGGTGGTTTCAAACCTCCATGAAGTACCGATGGCCCCATTCTGGTAAATTTCTCAGTAAGCAGGGAATCCCAGAGCGGAAATTAATGCAGTTCAGCTCGTGGGATCCCCTGTTCCATTTACATGTTAAAAAAAGTGGGGTACCTGCTACTTTAATTGTTTCAATCTCCTGTTTAGCATATACTCGCACTGTTTCATCCTCCTGTTTAGCATATACTCGCATTGTTTCAATCTCCTGTTTAGCATATACTCGCACTGTTTCAATCTCCTGTTTAGCATATACTCACATTGTTTCAATCTCCTGTTTAGCATATACTCACATTGTTTCAGCCTCCTGTTTAGCATATACTCGCACTGTTTCAATCTCCTGTTTAGCATATACTCACATTGTTTCAATCTCCTGTTTAGCATATACTCGCACTGTTTCAGCCTCCTGTTTAGCATATACTCGCACTGTTTCAATCTCCTGTTTAGCATATACTCACATTGTTTCAATCTCCTGTTTAGCATATACTCACATTGTTTCAGCCTCCTGTTTAGCATATACTCGCACTGTTTCAACCTCCTGTTTAGCATATACTCCCATTGTTTCAATCTCCTGTTTAGCATATACTCAAATTGTTTGAGCCTCCTGTTTAGCATATACTCACATTGTTTCAACCTCCTGTTTAGCATATACTCACATTGTTTCAGCCTCCTGTTTAGCATATACTCACATTGTTTCAGCCTCCTGTTTAGCATATACTCCCACTGTTTCAGCCTCCTGTTTAGCATATACTCACATTGTTTCAGCCTCCTGTTTAGCATATACTCACATTGTTTCAGCCTCCTGTTTAGCATATACTCGCACTGTTTCAACCTCCTGTTTAGCATATACTCGCATTGTTTCAATCTCCTGTTTAGCATATACTCACATTGTTTCAACCTCCTGTTTAGCATATACTCCCACTGTTTCAGCCTCCTGTTTAGCATATACTCACATTGTTTCAATCTCCTGTTTAGCATATACTCACATTGTTTCAACCTCCTGTTTAGCATATACTCCCACTGTTTCAACCTCCTGTTTAGCATATATTCACATTGTTTCAATCTCCTGTTTAGCATATACTCCCATTGTTTCAACCTCCTGTTTAGCATATACTCCCACTGTTTCAGCCTCCTGTTTAGCATATACTCACATTGTTTCAGCCTCCTGTTTAGCATATACTCCCATTGTTTCTTCCTCCTGTTTAGCATATACTCCCACTGTTTCAGCCTCCTGTTTAGCATATACTCACATTGTTTCATCCTCCTGTTTAGCATATACTCGCATTGTTTCAATCTCCTGTTTAGCATATATTCACATTGTTTCAGCCTCCTGTTTAGCATATACTAACATTGTTTCATCCTCCTGTTTAGCATATACTCACATTGTTTCATCCTCCTGTTTAGCATATACTCGCATTGTTTCAATCTCCTGTTTAGCATATACTCCCATTGTTTCATCCTCCTGTTTAGCATATACTCCCACTGTTTCAGCCTCCTGTTTAGCATATACTCACATTGTTTCATCCTCCTGTTTAGCATATACTCGCATTGTTTCAATCTCCTGTTTAGCATATACTCCCATTGTTTCATCCTCCTGTTTAGCATATACTCGCATTGTTTCAATCTCCTGTTTAGCATATACTTGCATTGTTTCAACCTCCTGTTTAGCATATACTCACATTGTTTCAATCTCCTGTTTAGCATATACTCCCACTGTTTCAGCCTCCTGTTTAGCATATACTCACATTGTTTCAGCCTCCTGTTTAGCATATACTCACATTGTTTCAATCTCCTGTTTAGCATATACTCCAACTGTTTCAGCCTCCTGTTTAGCATATACTCACATTGTTTCAGCCTCCTGTTTAGCATATACTCAAATTGTTTCAGCCTCCTGTTTAGCATATACTCCCATTGTTTCAACCTCCTATTTAGCATATACTCCCATTGTTTCAACCTCCTGTTTAGCATATACTCCCACTGTTTCAGCCTCCTGTTTAGCATATACTCACATTGTTTCAGCCTCCTGTTTAGCATATACTCCCATTGTATCAACCTCCTGTTTAGCATATACTCCCATTGTTTCAACCTCCTGTTTAGCATATACTCACATTGTTTCAATCTCCTGTTTAGCATATACTCCCACTGTTTCAGCCTCCTGTTTAGCATATACTCACATTGTTTCAGCCTCCTGTTTAGCATATACTCAAATTGTTTCAGCCTCCTGTTTAGCATATACTCCCATGGTTTCAACCTCCTGTTTAGCATATACTCCCATTGTTTCAACCTCCTGTTTAGCATATACTCCCATTGTTTCAATCTCCTGTTTAGCATATACTCCCATTGTTTCAATCTCCTGTTTAGCATATACTCACATTGTTTCAATCTCCTGTTTAGCATATACTCCCATTGTTTCAATCTCCTGTTTAGCATATACTCCCACTGTTTCAGCCTCCTGTTTAGCATATACTCACATTGTTTCAATCTCCTGTTTAGCATATACTCAAATTGTTTCAGCCTCTTGTTTAGCATATACTCAAATTGTTTCAGCCTCCTGTTTAGCATATACTCCCATTGTTTCAACCTCCTGTTTAGCATATACTCCCATTGTTTCAATCTCCTGTTTAGCATATACTCACAGTTTCAATCTCCTGTTTAGCATATACTCCCATTGTTTCAATCTCCTGTTTAGCATATACTCCCATTGTTTCAACCTCCTGTTTAGCATATACTCCCATTGTTTCAATCTCCTGTTTAGCATATACTCACATTGTTTCAATCTCCTGTTTAGCATATACTCGCACTGTTTCAACCTCCTGTTTAGCATATACTCACATTGTTTCAACCTCCTGTTTAGCATATACTCACATTGTTTCAATCTCCTTTTTAGCATATACTCAAATTGTTTCAATCTCCTGTTTAGCATATACTCACATTGTTTCAATCTCCTGTTTAGTATACAGTATACTCACATTGTTTCAATCTCCTGTTTAGCATATTTTTGCATTATGTTTAAATACTATAGTATCTGTAAAGCCCAGAGAACCCCATATTATTGACATTATTGACGGAACCTCAGAGATTTGGAGCCAGGACGAATTGAAACAGGAACTAGTTATAAGTATTGTTTTTGCCAAGAAATTGACAAAAACAAGGGAGAAACCCCCCCAAATAAGATATGAGGGCATAGAAGAAGTTTTCGTGCGAATATCATGGAGCTAGTACTGTAGAGTTAATGACCTAGGCAGAGAACACGTTAATATTAGTTTTATAAAGCATATCGATAAAAGTAACTACATTTTATTGGCTTTGAAACGTTACCTGCCCCTTAATTCATTGTCAGACGTCAGGATTTGGAGCATGATTTAGCTGTGCCTTTGTATCTTCAGATAGTATAACGCAACAACGAAAGCGCAAACCTAATCACTAAACGGGAAAAATAGTGAATTGTGAACACTGTGGTGATGAACTATATACTGTAATCACCCTATTGGGGAGGTGCAGCTGGCAGAGGGGTGTTTCTCAACAACCCTAATTAGAAGTTATAAAAATACCTAGAAGTTATATAAATAACTTCTAATCAGATAGTATAATGCAGGGGTGCGCAAACTATTTCCCCTGCGCCCCCCTGCGCCCCCCCATCCCCCTCTCGTGCCCCCCTCCTTACCTTGTCTTTGAAGTCAAGTGACGTTGCAGGGTCACAAAGTCACCGAAGACAAGGTAAGGGAAGTTGCAGAGGCCTCACGCGATCCCCAGGTATTTAATTTAAATGTTTTGGGGAAGAGCACGGGGCCTATGCAACCACTGTGCCCCCCCCTTGAAAAATCTTGCGCCCCCCCCCCCCCCCCCAGTTTGCGCACCCCTGGTATAATTCATCCCGGTTATGGGAGTTGCAGTTCCATTTAATGACACCACGCAGGAATAATTATTTGTGTGGCGGTGCTGTACGTAAGAAATCAGTAACGAGTACATTCCCATAATGGAAAAATGTATCAATCCAGGGGGCCGCTCCTTGATCTCCATCCCCTGTGACGTGGATAATAATAATTTCCACGCTACATGACAACCTTGAGGAGCTTGTATGTGCACTTTGCCTGTAGCGACTTTTGTTGCGTCCATGGTGTGAGAGCGCGTGCTACCGTGCGCGTGACGTAACGCGTGCCTTTACCTGCAGCGACGGCCGTGGCGTCACAGAGCTGGTTCGCACCGGCCGTCGCGCGAGAAAACTAATGTTTTTGTTTCCTTGCGCATTGCGAGCGCCGGAACTTCTGGTCGCGCGTGCGGCCGCGTGCTCTAAGGACAGCCTCAGGGAGGCACATCCTTTTGATGGCGCGCTCGTGATAACCGTGGACACGGCTTTACTCTTTAAACACAGTTTTGGTGAATGTATGAAAATGCATATTTGTAAGTAACATGATGCCATGTGTATGTATATATATATATATATATTGCAGGGAAGTGATGCAAGATTCAAGAAGTATGTTGGTCACAGTGCTCATGTAGCCAATGTTAGATGGTTGTATGATGATTCTACGCTGCTGACTGTAGGTGGAGCTGATACAGCTTTGATGATCTGGACACGAGAGGCTTTTGGCAATCTAGACAGTAAACCTGTGGACAGTGAGGAATCAGACTCGGATGTTGAGGAAGATGGAGGTAATCAGATAGGATATTCATTCTGTACATATACACACATTTACTAAGTTTTTCATGATGTATATTTATTAAATGAACCACATTGTGACTTTATACATTACATGATGCGCCAGCAATATATATGAATTTAATATATATATATATATATATATATATATATTATATATCTATTATATATATGCAAATGAGCATACGGTAATATTTCCATTTGCTATATATATATATCTATATATATATATATATATAGATATATATATATATATATGTATATATAAAATTATAAGGCTGTGCTTGCAATTGTGGGGGTGGCCACGAACTCCACTCCTCACTCCACTTTCGTCACTGTAACATTCTGGGTGTTTCCACACAGGCCAGCGTCTGACACTATAGTAGCATCCTTAACCCGTTATCTTTAATCTGTTAGCTGTTTAAGCCTTGCTACCTTACCAGTCGTACCCAGAACCCCTTTCTCCCTTGTTGCCTTGTTTGAAAAAAACACTACCCTGGCTCCTCAGTAACTTAATGATATCCCTCTGCCCCGCCCCCCCCCCACCCCCACCCTACATATGATGATTTACCCTGCCGCCTCAGCACCTCAACAAGAACTCACACTTTCTCAGCCGGCAGCTGCCTCCTTTGTTAGAGGCAGACTCCCAGCCACTTTCTGCAGCACTCTCTTGGGCCTTCATATCCTGTGCCACCCAATCCACTTAACTAGTTGGTCACCCTCGTCTGGGTCAAGGCAGCCCCCCTCCTTTCACCTACAGACGCTCCAGTATCACCCCTTACCCGTTGCTCTCCTTCTTATCATATTACTGCCAAGTAGTTATACAGTATTAATTATTAGACTAGTCAATTCAGTTAGTAATTTAAGTCCCCCCCTTTTTCTTTAATCCACCACTGCCCCGTCACCCATTTTCCTTCCCAGTCCCTCTCCCCTAAAAAAAAAAAAGTCTAACTGCCCCTCAGTCCTTTAAAAAGAATGTTAAATAAAGCTGTTTCACTGCCCCTTCCTCGTAAAAAGTAAAAATCGCCCACCTCAAGCTTTAGTCCACCTTCTCATATCCGGATTTATACAGGCACTTCCACCGTTCCAGCTTCTTCTATGAGTGTCATAATGCCCTACCTGCTTTTCGCGAACCAATGATAGTCAATCAAATCATCAGCTAAGAACTATGAAGGCTACATAATTGACTTCTTTCTCTTCTCCGCCATTTCCCACCTAGAGAATCTGCCCAATCGGTGTAGCAACCTTGATGTTTTCCCTGAAGAAAGTAATAATTGACCTATCAGCTATACATTACAAAATAATTCTAACCATTAATTCAGTAGAACCTTCCATACAATACGATCGTTCAGACGATGCCATCCACTACACCAAGCATCTCGGCAAACATTCTTGGTTATCCAAAGCAGACATCATAACTAATAAACGAATTCCTGGGGATATTACCAAATTCATTGGCTCCAGAAGCAAGCCCCAGGCATACGTCATCCCATCTAAACCTGGTCGAGTTAATTTCTTTAAGAAATTCGTTTTTAAGCAAGATCCCCAGTTGCCTTGGGCTGCCTCAATTTCGTTACGCGAATCATTCCCCGAGGAATGTCTTCTCCATCATCCTACCGCCAACTCAAATCCCACATCACCTTCAGCATTCAACGATCGACTCATGCCTTAAATCCATTCTCCCTCGAGGTACATCAATTCATCCAGAATGCCCTTGCTCCCCACACCAGTAAAGCTTACACCACCGCCTGGACAAAACCCAGGAATTTCCTATATCTTATCTAACGCGTATCAAAGCTGTTTCCCATGGAAGTTATTTTGGCCTTCGCGTCCTTCTTTATATCCCTCATATTTTCACATTACCTCTCAAATTGAAACTTGCATCCCTAATTCCATATTATAAATCCGCTTCTCCTTTCCACCTAAACTCTTGTGCACAGAGGGAGGACTAATCCTTCGCTCATGGATTCCCAGACATTTCCTCAACAGGGGTTTTTTTTTCTTCCTGTGCAATGCACCTCTCTCCCCCAATCGCTTCAAATAGGCCACCACCTCCACTCTTCACTGCCCATTCTTCCCTGCAGCATCCTCTACCCTCCGTTTTTAACAACCTCTAATCCTGGAGTGGTTCCTCTTGTCAGGCCTAACCTGTACGTGCCCCCAGGCCATCAATCTATTCCCATCCCAGGTCGCTCAGTTCTGCTTAAGTCATTGAATTACTCCTTGAATGAATGTAGGCAACTGATTGCCTTACCAGAAAGACAGAATTGCAAATCTAAGGAGGCACTCTGGGCCTTATCTACTAAGAAGTGCTATGCCATAATACCCCTTCCAGCTGTATGCCGGGAGATGTCCATAAATAGATCCCAATACTGTTGGTTGGGGAACTTATGGCTGAAGAAGCAAAGGTTTTTAGTGATGATGCTGGTTATGTTTTTGAAGGAAAAAATGCTAAACTATCCATGCATAAAGTCACAAATTCTCACTAACACGACCTTGAATTGTATTTTTAAGCTGTTGTGCTTGTGTATTTTCTGGATAACAAAAAAATAAAATCTTATCTTCCCAAATAAATGCCAGCAGTGGATCAACGATAACAATGTTCCTTTGTAAGCATGTGAAAATATATTGCATCTGTTTCTATATTTAGGTTATGACAGTGATGTTGCAAGAGAGAAATCTATTGATTATACCACAAAGATCTATGCAGTGAGCATCCGAGAAATGGAAGGCACAAAACCCCATCAGCAGCTAAAAGAGTCTTCTGTGGAGGAAAGGTACATTATTATAATGTTTTTTTGCTGCTCGTTTCAAGTGTTTGTCACAAAATGTGTCCGAATGCTCTGAAAATATGTTTATAATGTTAGAATCTATATAACTTATCATAATTAAATGTGGGGGAAAAAATTACTGTGAAAATGAAGATCTTCATACTGCTGCTGTTTTTGTTCCAATTTTCATACAACGTAGCACTTTCAGATATAAAACCTTGATTCCTTTTCTGTATGTGATCAGTGAATCACATCCTGTGTCTGAAGGATTAGAAGGAATGGTGTTCCCCTTTTTGACTTATACTATTTAGCCACAGACACCACGGCCATTCAAACCATAATCATGTTTGTTTGCAAACGTCATCAAAGTTGATTAAAAAAATAAAAATCTAATTTATTTGCGAATTTCGTCAAAGTGTTGCAAACGTGTGCCGAAAATTCCAGCAAATGGCAAAATATAACGGGCCACATGACTTGAATTAAGCATCATGTGACCTGCGCATTATCTTTTAATGCTTTGCAAATTTTGGGAGTGAATTTTACCGTTTTGGGAATTCTATTGGCGTTAAACAAAATGGCAATGTTTGCCTGATTAGCAAATATTTTTTTGTGAACAAATCTTACATTTCCAGTCCTGAAACACACAGATAATGTCGCCTGTCACTGTAACAGTGCACATAATATCCGACAAGAATATCTACAGGCAAAATAAAATTTAAAAAAACGGCTGAGATTATCAATACAGCTACTTCAGGTCTTCTATCTGATATTTTCACACATACTTGGGGATTATCCAACCATGTTACTTAATGTAATTGAGGCCTTATTGTATAGATCCTGTGTCTGTGGTATTATTTAGTACTAGTGTCATATATCCCAATTGAATACTGTTCTCCACAGATCTTCATCGCCATTTAAATCGCAAACATTTTTACATTTCATGCAGAGATCACCCACCCAATAGGCAGATAACATAGAAACAGACCAGTAAATTCCCTTTTCATAGTTCCTTCCTTTTTTAACATCTCTTCCTGCAACAACAACAAAAATGTATGTTTTAGGCAATACAAGCTCTGCTTTTACTACAGTATTAAATAAAACACAGAAGAAAAGATATGCACTTCTTTCTTCTGTCTCCCTCTATATCTTGTATTTTTCTCTCTTTTTCTGTCTTCTTCCCCTCTGTTTTTCCGTCCTTCCTATGGGCATTAGGTTCAGATACCAATGTACCCTGCCAAAATCAGGTGACAATTTTGGTGTTTGCGAGTATTTTGACCCCTGCTCATCTCTAATCTCTATGATCATGCAATTTCTGAAGAGGTAAGTATTCTGCATGGATTCACACTTGTGAATCATGTGCTTCCTTGCACGTGGCATCGGAGAAAATGCAGAGCTTTGAATTCTAGAATGCAATATGACTGTGAGATGTTGCATTTCACCAATACATGCACAATCACCATCCCCTTATGCGAACCACCAACTACTCCTACAGTGTCGCACAAAGCTACGTTGATTTACTGTGGTGCTTTGTTATATGGCACTCTGATTCATGTATATCAAGCAATGCTACTCTATAAGACACCATCTGACATGAGCCATGTGACACCTTACAGCCCATTTACTTGTATGGACGATAAGGTGTGTTCCAGCGCCAGAAGGTGTCTGTAGAATAGCAGCGCTTGGTAAATATGGCCATCGGTCCCAATTACTTTATCTAATTTGAGTTTATTGGATAAGCCTGGCGGTACTTTTCACAAGTAAAATGTTGTAGATAACAACTGCTGTGTTTTTAATCGAGGTTCTGCGTGTTTCCTAGTGTGTGTCATACTAATAATAATAATAATAGCATGTCCTTGTATAGCGCTGCTTGTTTTACATGGCGCTTTACAGAGACTTTTGCGGTCCCTGCCCCGTGGAGCTTACAGTCTATGTTTTTTGGTCCCTGAGGCACAGGGAGATAAAGTGACTTGCCCAAGGTCACAAGGAGCTGACACCGGGAATTGAACCAGGTTCCCCTACTTCAAACTCTCAGTGCCAGTCAGTGTCTTTACTCACTGAGCCACTCCCTCACATACTAATGAATGTGCCTCTTTGGCTAATGTTTTTAGAAGATGGCACAAACTCTATGCAAACCTAAGGATGGACAATATTGATTTTGACAAACAATACAACCAGTCCGTATATTGCTGTTCTCAATATGTTGTTGAACATTGCACAGATATTAAGGATAATCTTATTTATGTGCAAAATGTATAATACACCAATTGACAAACTCATTATAAAAATTAATTTGACAAATAATGGAAGACCTAAGATCATATTTCAACTAAAATCTTTCACTTATACTTTTCTAAATTACTACTTACTTGTATGTATCCTTTTTATTTCACTGCAATGTAGACTGTAGAGGATCAGTAGAGACAATAGAGAATGGAGTAGGGTTGCAAGACATCTCTGGCAACAGGATTCTCCCCTTTTCCATTGAAGTGTCCCGTTGCCTCCTGAACGGTCCGTCGGGACGCATAATTGTACCATATTTTCAGGGGGGAGAGCTGAGACAGCTGTCCCAGGCCTGGCAGCTGCAGTGGACCGCCTGGCCGGAGCTGGACGTTGGGCCTGACCTACTGCGTCCAGCTGCCTGGCCTCTGTTTGTTGCCGGGCCCCAGGTGCGGCCCGGCCTTCACTCCAAAGCACTCCCTCCCGAGAGCCGGTTGGCAACGGAAGTTGGGCCCACCGAGAAGTCGGGCCCAACTTCCGCATCCGCCCGCAGGACCAGCGCAGCTCTAAAGGCCTCTCGCAAGGTAAAGGTGTGTGCAGTGGGGTGTGGGGGGGGGGATTGCGTGTGCTGTGGTTGGGGATTATGTGTGTGCTGTGGTGGTGGGGGGGATTGTGTGTGCTGTGATGGGGGGATTGTGTGTGCTGTGATGGGGGGGATTGTGTGTGCTGTGATGGGGGGGATTGTGTGTGCTGTGGTTGGGAGGGGGGATTGTGTGTGCTGTGGTTGGGAGGGGGGATTGTGTGTGCTGTGGTTGGGAGGGGGGATTGTGTGTGCTGTGGTGGGGGTTGTATTGTGTATGTGTGTATTGGGAGAAGGGGTTGTGTGTGTATTGTGGGGGAAGGAATTGTGTGTGTGTGTGTTGTGGGGGGGGGGGGGGTCTGTGTGTATTGTGGGTGGGGATTGTGTGTGTGTGTGTGTGTGTGTGTGTGTATTTTGGGGGGAATTGTGTGTGTTTTGTATAGGAGGGGGCATCCTGAGACCTGAGCTGTTTCTTACTAATTACTAATGTACACATACTGTAACATATGTTATGCTATACAAGATACTCGATCGATAGATGAAGAGTAAAAAGACAGTACAGTGCGATTAGTATAAATAAAAGGAATCATGACAATTTCCTAATTATTCAGTAAAAATGTTAGACTGGGGATATTCTGACACGTTAGAGAAATACTTATGTTTTTCAGTTTTCATTCAACAGATGGTTTTCAGCATGTGTTGATGACTAAATATATGTACAGTATATTGTTATTCGTATAGCGCCATCCATGTACATAGCGCTTCACAGCAGTAATACACGTGATATAATCTAACACATTGTGGGAATAAGCGCTTCAGACATAAAAGTAACAATAGGAAAAGGAGTCCCTACCCCAAAGAGCTTACAATCTAAGTGGTAAGCGGGGAGAACTTACAGAGACAGTAGCAGGGAGTTCTGGTAAGTGCGTCTGCAAGGGGTCAAGGTCAGTGCATGTGAGATGTATATTATCAGCCAGTGGAGCTACCCATGCGCTTCGTTCAAGTGGTGCGTTTTAAGAAAGGTCCTAAAGGTGGAGAGAGAGGGTGCTACACGGATATTAAGGGGAAGGTGTGGAGCAGTGAGCGAGAAGCGTTTTAGGCCGGAGAGGTCTTTAGAAACAATAGGGGTAGACAGAAAACATCCTTGAGCAGAACGCAAGGGTCGGGCAGGTGTATAGCGATAAATGAGGGCTGAGCTGTAAGAAGGAGCAGAACAGTGTATGCAGTAGCTTTAAAAGAGAGGAGGAGAATTTTGTAAGTAATGTGGAGTTAAATAGAAAGCCAGGAGAGACACTGACACAGATTTAGGAGAGAGTAACGTGATTCTAGCAGCAGCGTTTAGGATAGATTGTTAGGAAGACAGGTGAGAGGCAGGAAGGCCGGACAGCAGGAGGTTACAATAGTCGAGACAGGGGGGGAATAAGGGCCTGCGTTAAAGTTTTAGCAGTAGAGAGACAGGAAAGAGCGTATCTTTTCAATGTTATTGAGGAAAAAAACAACAGCCGTTAGCTACATTGTGACTGTGAGAGTCATAGAGTTGAAAACTAGAAAAAGCACACCCTTTTAACAAGCACTAAATGTATTAAATGATATGATTGTATATTGAAAAATAAATTTGAATGATATAAAAATAAAAAATATATATGTGTATCAAAGTGAATAAATCACTATGGTGACCAAACACATACAAAAAGACAAACACTGTGTACAAAAATGCCAAAAACTGAAACCCAAGGTATATCTAAGTATTGAGTAAAAATACTCCTACTGATAAATAGAACCTAAATAGGTCATAGTTAGCTAATATTAACTCTTGGGTACAGCACTAATAGTGAAAATGAAAAGAAACCTGTATATAGGGAACAGGTAACATAGTGATTTATTCACTTTGATACGCATATATATATATTTTATTTTTATATCATTAAAATGTATTTTTAAATATACAATCATATCATTTAATACATTGAGTGCTTTTTCTAGTTTTCACCATTACCCCTTACTCCCTTTTTGCACCTTTGTATTTTGTTATATTTAACAATTTTCTCATTCAGCTGAAGCGAGAGTTTTTCCCCTTCCCTCCCTTCCCCCCTCCTTCTCCCTCTTCCCTTTTTATTTTGGAGAGTTATAGAGTTGAAATGGTATAATGAAGGAATTAGAGAGAAGTTTTTTTGTGAAAACCAGGTCCAGGTAGTGGCCATCCATGTGGGTGCTGGCTGCAGTCCATTGGCGAAGGCCAAAAGAAGAGGTTAGAGAGAGAAAGCAGGAAGCCCAAGGGAGATAGGGATCATCAATATGGCAGTAGAAATCCCCAAGGAGAAGAGGAGAGTAAGAGGAGAGAAAAGAGAGACAGGATTCAAAGTCAGAGAGAAAGACACAAGGGGGGCAAGTAGAGGTAGGTGGGTCATAGATGATGGCCACGTAGAGAGGGAGAGGAGAAGGACAGCATGAGCCTCAAAGGAAGGAAAAGAAAGAGTGGGAGGAATAGGAAAGGTTCAGTAACGGCAGAGAGTGGAGAGGCTCCACGCCTTCACCCCTGTCATCACGGCGTGGACTGTGGGAGAAAGAGAGGCCACCATGGTAGTGGGCAGCTTCCAGTGCAGAGTCAGACTAAGTGAGCCAAGTCTCCGTTATAGCAAAGAGGAGCAGAGAGTGAGAGAAAAAAAAGTCATGTACTGTACAGAGAGGAACTTGTTAAAAAGGGAGCGTGCATTCCAAAGGGCTCAGGAGAAAGGGAGAGAGGTGGGAGGTTGACAGGGGATGGGTATGAGGTTTAAACCACAAAGAGGTGAAGTGAAGTTGCATGTGGGAGGCGAGGATTAGAGCACGTGGAAATAAGACAGGGACCAGGATTGGGAGATTTACCACACAATATGTGAGAAAACTTAGGCACACTTGATGGTCGGTTATAAGACCCCTTCTGTGCTGAAAAAAATATTACAGGCCATTTACTTGAATGGGCCACAAAGAGTCATATTTACTACTGTGCATTGGGAGGTGTCTTTTGGAATAGCACTGCTTAGTAAATATGGTCCTCTGTCTATGTGCACGCTAATAAATGCATGATATCCTTACATTTTGATTGCTTAATGCATACATGTACTGTTTTATATAGAGAAATGTTTCTAAAATGTATGGCATTATGTACAACCCTTCCAGTGCAACAGAAGCAATATGTTGTAGAGCCCCATGGCACTGAAAGGGTTAAAGACGTGCATGTTGTCCCTTAGCATCTGTGTAATACATATGAAGTCTGTTTAATAAGTTACATACATTTGGCACAACTTTATTTAGCCTGTAGGTTTACTGCAGCTGATTTTTCTCTTGAGAAAAAAAAATGGCATGACACAGAAACTGACATACAGGTACGGCACACCTCACTAACATACATGCATTATACAGTATATCTACTCTGTCACTTCCACTAGTCGATCGAACCATATTCACCGCGGCAAAGTTGCACACAACAGTTTGCTTGCACTATTGTGCCCTCAAATAAAGTGCCGGAGGCTGGATAATGTATGTAATTTGTTCCCCAGTAAGTTAAAATAATGAGTCCATCATAGGAATATTTAAAGTTGCATGATGTGTCTATTACATGATGGTAAAAAGCAAAACAATTGAATGCAGAGACTAATTGTTTACATTCAGTTTGCCAAGGTGTATGCTATTGCTGCAAATGAACATGCTGCAAATGAACATGCTGCATGCACTGTGTACTAATGCTTCCAATCCCCATAGCCACTTCTTCCTAAATCCAGTGTAAGGTAATCTCTTGTAGATTCCATGTGATGACCTGCAGTAGACCAGGATTCTCCAGTTGAACTTGATGTTCGGGAAGGATCAGGATGTATTAGTTCAGGCAGCAAGTGTAATTAGTGGTGTGATAGCTGCAGTATTTCACTAATATATTTTACACCCCAACTAAAATGTTGTGCATGGAGATATTGCAGAGGTGCTGGGCAGTGGTCATATTATGGTACCACCACCAGTTTATTTATTGACAAGGCTAATGATGTTGTGTTTATTGCATAAATATACCATAAATCATCGAAAGACAGTATCTAAAATCTTGTTTAAAAGGATCGTGCTCACGTGTATTCAAGGCTGCTGGTGTTAAATGAAGATGTGAATACTATGGATGGAGGATGGTTGCAGCTGTATTGAGTTAAAATCATTCTAGAATTCTAAGCTTGTACAGAGCTACATGCTGGAAAGCATGTGCTACACAAGTATTGTGAACTTGTAAAGGCAAAAATTGCAAACACATGCAAACGTAGCATATCTAGCACATATATTTCAAAAGCACAGTGCAAATGAGGTTATGCATGTACATAGATGTCTTTATTCAGTGGTGCTTTGCTGTTATAAAATGGCACAGTGTAAGGGTTGCTTCACCAGACTCCCGAGAGCCATGCTGTCAAATCAGCAGGCATTGTAGTGATGTTCATGGGCTCCATGCCCCTGTTCTTCCCAGCGTGATCACACTTCAGTGTTAGTCACAGAGCAACTAAACGCTTCGACTAAAATACATACATACCCAGATACGTTACATTAGCAGTATATTTGTCCTTGTTTTTTTTTTTAATCATTTTTCTAGGATTGGCTTTTTGATTGTAATGCAAAATATTACTATTTTCAACTAACACTGGCTTCATGTAGTCCATTGGCTACCTTTATTATATACTCCCGTTGTTTTAAATGAGATGTAATCTATTTTTAATAAAATGATAACGCGCTTTATAAACGTGTTTTTCTATATGCATGACCTAATATGCGCAGTGTATATGGATGGATTGTCGGATCTGCAAGTGTATTATTCTAATTAAAGCCACATTTAATCCCAAATCGATAGTACAAAGGACACTCGCTAAATTTACGTTTGGTATAAATCAGGACGAGTGGACCGGTCCTAAGCACACCACACATTGCGCATACACAAGCAAAACACCTACACTTTAGAAAGCTATGCTTGATGTTTCTGAAGAAGCCAGGGTTACTAGGAGAAAGTACAGTCCCACATGCTTATAGATAATAACTTATGCAGTGCAAACAAGAGACTACTTCTCACACATCTAATAATGTTTACAACATTTCAATCAGCCATTCTCTCTGATCATCTGGTTAGTGATGCTTCTCATTTTAATCCCTGTATTTACAACTCATTGGGATTTCAAAATGTCCATTGCACTTTATACCTTCTTAAGCAAACAGAGGCTGTCCCAATAACCAGGATGGCATTAAAATAATACAAATCTGGTAAAAACACAGCTGAAGTAAAGTTTTAGAACAAAATAGAGGAAGGGGACTGCTGGTCACAACATAAACAGTCAGGGTAGTACTGTATACTCCACCAGTTTCTGGTTTTGGTGGGATTGCTGCTCTAAACAGAGCATTGTGAGTTAAATAGGTGCAATGCGAAGAAAAGGTGGGCGGGGAGGGCTGGTCCCTGCTCAGCTTAAATATTAACGTACTGGAGGGGTGCTATCTGGGCTATATAACCATAACCTACACACAAGAAAGAACCTTTAGCGATGCACTCTCCTCCACTAACGTTGAGAGTTGAAAATAAATACATTTTAATTACATATTCAAGAAAAACACTCAAAGATACTTATAGTTAAAATCCTCAATGACGAGCACCTATGTGTTTTACCATATACAGTATGAAAAGACAATATGTATATATTGAATATTGTGTTTTTGTATTAGATATATTGCTTTCAATGGACCTAAAATATTTTATTAGAAGATGCGGATTTCAAAAATAAACTAAATTTCATTCCACTACCTTGTTTTGCCTAGTGAATGATCCTGGTATAAAAATGTGAAAAGTCCTGGTCTCCAGTGACACTATGACCTGCAAATGAGCATACAGTATATTTACATTTGCTATATATATATATATATATATATATATATATATATATATATATATATATATATATATATATATACCATATACATTTTAAGTTATGCTAAGATAAAGAAAATAAGGCGCAAACTTAAACTAGTGACAAGTGACAAATATACAGCTATTTAAAGTGCAATGTTCCAGTGCTTAATGTGCATTATTTATCAGGTGCTGCAAAAAACACTTACAGTTTCCCAACTGCAATAACCAAGAAGTGAATAAAATGTGTGTTCACGGCGCAAATTGAATGAAGTGAATAATAAAGTGATTGCCCGGTAATAGATAATACCAGCCCTGCTGAGTGATGTTGTGCACTCCTCCGTTGATTGAGGGTCTCATAGGTTAAACCGCCATCACAGATACATGTAGGAAGAAACACATTCAGAAATGCTGGTGCAATAACGTTTTATCTCCATTCACATGGAGCCCATTTAAGATGATGCATCGCCGTTCACACAGCTTTTAAGCACAGCATGGGACTAGCAAAGCAAATCAAACCACTCACAGACATTTTTCCACCTTGATGGGTATCATCAGTGTGTGGTTGGTTTATACTTGCTTTGCAATATTTGTAGGCTTACCATATACATTTTAAGTTATGGTGGGTGAAAAAGGCGACAGAAAACCTCCACCGTTAGCATATAGCCAATAAAGAATATCACTTGTGAGCACATTCACATGTCTTAGATAGGTCTGCAACCCAGCCTTTCAACCGTTATCACCTAGCATACAGTGCTTCCACAGCAACCTGTCTAAGACATGTGAATGGTTCTTGTACCTTCTGGGTCCCTGCTTGGGCCGCCCCTTTATATCTTTGGTAGAGAGAAGCCTTGGTTCTCTATCTGGTTCTGGCCATCCTTTTAGTAGATCGTCAATGCTGGGATGGCAGAGGTGGTCCCTTTCTATTGGACTCCATATTGTACTCCTCTGGGTTGCTCACAGCGGGAGGGTGTCCAAGGCTAACAGTTGCTATGCTCCATTGAGTCCCAGGGCTACCAATTGGGGTAAACCCTATGGGACACAGGCCTCTCAGTGGGGAGCCTGTACTTCTTTGACTCTGACATTTCTAGGGAGCCTATCTATCAAAACAACCAAGGGGCTACTACCCTAGACTACCTTATAACATAACTGTGTACTTACATATTTACAGGTGAGACCCCCTCCTCTGGCTCTCCTTCTCCCCTCCTATTTATGACCTTTCTCCCACTCCATCTCTAGGCAGGAAAGGGGCGGAGCTAAGCCTCTACTGAGTCACCCTAGACCATGTGACCTATCCAGCATATTCCAGAAGCAGGGTGTCGCCTGGCCCCTGCCTGGTTACTTGGCAACATACTAGATAAATAAATACTTATACAGATCAACCCCGTTACAACGCTAATCCGCTTATAACACAATGTGAAGCGTGGCTCCCAATTTTTGTATTTATGAATACTTTACAACACGATTATTGGTATCTTAAATACTTTATTGTACAATGCATACAATTATTTCTTACGCGATCCGCTTATAACGCGATGTGATTCTTTGGACCCCAAGAACAGCGTTATAAGGGTGTTGAGCTGTATTACAAAAAAATGCTTAGATCCCAGTCGGTATTTAAACCCAGAGGAACGCTGGTCTGCAAGGTGAAGATCCAATGCATTTCTCTTCTATCGAGCTTGTTGACCCTGTCTCTCCCTCTAATAAGGGGGGGGGGGGGGCGGACATGCTCAATACCCTTAAAGGTAAACAAATTCACATCACCTTTAGCACAAGTCGCGGCATGTTTGAAAACTGGATGATTAAGATCTGCCCTTCTGATCAGTCTAAAATGTTCATGGATTCTCCGTTTTAGAGACATATAGTTCGTTCTACATACTGCTTTCCACAGCCACAAGTAAGAAGGTAACCCACAAATCGTGTGTCACAATCGATAAATGAGTGGATACCATAACTCCTACCTGTGACTGTGGAAGCAAACCTAGGGGACATTTGCATGGAAGGAAAGATAATACAATGGTTGCACCGAAAGGTGCCTTTAGGTCTGTTGACCAAGGTTGCTTCCTCTTTGGAAAACTACCTATCACCTAGTATGTTTTACAAAGTCTTGGTCTTACTAAAAACAAACCTAAGTCCATCAGCAACCACTGAAGCTATCGAGGGATCCAACTGAAGGATCTTCCCATGTTTTCTAACAATGGATTTGATCTGTTCAGATTGGGCACTAAATTGTGTCATAAATAAGGGAAGACCCTCATTAGTTTTGACCTTTCTTTTTCTTTTTAATAACGTTGATCTATCAAGATGTTGAACCTCCTTAAAGGCCTTCTTGAGCTCCGCTACTCCGTAACCCCTGTCCATAAACCTCACAATAGTCCATTGGGCGAATTGATTTCAGGGTAAGACTGATACAATAAATAGCTTGAGAAAATAAATGTAGACTTGTTCTTACAGTGAGTGAAAAGAGTATACACTTTAAAGCAGCAATCTCCTAAACTTCAATATTATTTTTTACATAATGAAGCTGGGGGGGCGGCAGAGCTAAAATGCGCTATTTCTAGCTCCGAGGACGCCAACGGTCGTTAAATAGCGGCATCCCCTCAACAACATTGCGGCTTCCTATTGGCCTACGGGATATGTGGGATTTGGTGGATATTTAGATTTCCCCAAAGGGGTGTAATTAAAACTGTAAGAATCCCCGTAGCTAAAAAATAGTGGGGTTCAGCACCGCAGGACCCCACGGTTTAAATGATGTAAACAAATCAATAAGAAAAACAGGCAGGCAGGATTGCTGCGTTATAATCACCGCACAATAGAGTTCAGTGTGGCACCTGTTGCAAAATAGGGCTGAAAATACATTGCCGGCTGATCTTTAAGTTACCTCAATGGTGGGGCAACCTGTTACTCTCATTTCCCCAAAGTTATATGCATGTCGTTAAAAACAAAAAAAAGGTTGGGTGTCAGCTGTCAAATTATTTGCTTTTATAAAAGTCGTGGGGCAAATAAATGTTGTAGGACTGAAAAAAAAAAAAAGATTTAGCACGATGGCAAAGGCCGAGCAGGAGGAGATGGTTAGAAGGCACAGAGCATGTGTGATGTGCATATTAGTAAGTATATTTTAATATATTGCTGTAGTAATACTTTAACTCTAGTACTCTGTATCAACACATCCTCTATTTAACTTTAGATGTTCATCTCTATTATTAAATCATAAGAGATGGATTTATCATCTCCTGTTCGGCCTGTACATATGTGAATGGGTCCTTTTTAATGAGCGTTTAAAACAAATATATATACTGTATATACTGCATATATGTTAGGAAGGAACTGTTAATATTTGTATTATGTTTTAATTTGCTTTCCTTTGGAGGCAGGGAATTGTCAAGTAAGTATTAACACACAGTAAATGTTTTCTGTGCCATACAGCATTACATTATTGCAAGGTTACAAAAATGGAAGGATATACTAAAAAAAAAGTAACAACATTGGACTGCAAATGTATAATTCATACATTGATGGATAGAATACTGTAAAATATGTAACACACCTAAAATACATAGGGAAAGATAGGCAACCTTCCAAAGCTTTTCTTTCTCTCGTTTTTTTTTCTTCTTCAAAACTAAAAACATTGAATGAAGGTGCTTTTAACCTAATGTTACTGCCTCAAGCACAGGGAGATGAATTGCCTTTCAAAAGATTCAAATGTTATCACTTGGCTATAGTACTTCTTCAGTGTTTATCAAAACATACCTTACTTCTTGAGTTATGGTTCCCAGAGGTAGCTGGCAACCACAGATAGTTTAATAAAAACACACACACAATCTCCTGCTCTGAGCCATTGGAATGCACAGGCTAATCTTAATATTCTTCTTTGATTTCCTGTGGCTGGCATGTAAGTAGTGCAGAAGCCATTACTACATTTTCTGAAGCACTGGCTAGTTTTTGTTGTTCTTAAACCTTAAAATGGACTTTATTTTAATAAAGAATACCAACCTCGAGCCATATGGTTGTACGTAGGATGAATTGACAAAATGGCTCTTTGAGTTACTGTAGTTATGGTTTTAATCCCTTGAGTCATTGAGTTGCCACATGTTTATATTAGTTGGCCATATAAAAAGCAGCGCCACAAAAGTCTTGCAAATTGCATTACTGTGTTTTCTGCAGGTTTTGGGTATTGATCAATTACAATGTAGATCTTTTGGAAAGGGTGTTAATAATATGGCTCTCGCATGCCCGGTGCCAATGCAGCCAGCATAACAAATTGCCCCTTGAACCAGATACAAGCAGTGGCACGGCCACAAAGCTACTCTCCCAGGCAAATAAATGCCACTGGTTCAATATTAACTCTCATTGCTTGCACCTGCACTTTTCCCAATGAAGGCTCGTGGGATGTACAGACATTCCTTGCTCATTTAGAATGTACAAATAGCAGCTAAAGTTGAAGAAAAACTGCTACATTCCACCGCACCCTCCCCAGACATTTTACTATTACCACAACTTCCCAACATTTATACACGGTCTTTAGGCGTATTAATTCAAGCTGTTTTTTTTGCACTCGGATTTTTGCAATCTATGTGAAAGCAATTAAAGTCAGAAGAAGATCTGCATTGTGTTCTAAGCCGGCAAGGCAGATTATTTTTCTACATAGTGGTCCATACGCGTGTTGCATAAACGATTGTGAACCGCTGTATTAGAAATGAATTATAGTGTGCTCCCACTGACCTGGCATAAACCATGCGTGGGGCAGCACTGCAGACCCTGATTTACTCAGACTTTCCTATGGTTTGTTTCCTTTTATATGATCTATTTAAAAAGTATGCCTAGGTGTTATTGAACAAGCTATTCTGACACCACAGAGATCAGTTATGTGGTTTCAATACCTAAGGTTCAACAACAACTTTGGGGTATATTCTACAGTATGTACTGTACTCTGAAGTGGCTGATTGGGAAGTTTTAGGCCCAAAATCCCAATTTAAGTAAATGGGGAATTTCTGCTTAAAACTGCCCGAAAGGCCGTTTTGGAGTATATGCAATTTCCCCCTTTGTGTTTTGTTGGTGTATTCACATTGGGACAATACCGCTGCTGGAACTTGGGAACGAATTAACATATATGTAATTTATTGCAAACAAAGGCCTGGGATAATGAGCAGAAAGCTGCATTCATCAAAGGCTACAGACCCTATTATTGCACCGTCTTAATTGTCTTGTGCACATAATGTGCAGAAGTGGAGCACTCATGTTTGCTCTTATGTGGAGATGGATGTACTGTGATAGATACTGGGCATTGAACAAGTCTCTGCACTAGCCCACCTTACAGACCATTCACTTGTATGGGCTGATGTCTTCCAGCACTGAAAGGTGGCTTATGGCAGCAGCCTGTTTACAAAACCTGACTCTGATGTTCACTATTTATTTAGATTGTTACTGTGATGCTTAAAAGGTATAGGTGGCCGGAACGTAACTTGTAATATAATAATGGGAGGCCATTTTTACTTGGCAGTCTTCTGTTATCAAGTACATTTACTGTAAGGTGTCTTCCCATGCTGGAAGGAATCTTGTAACAGAAGTCTGCTTCGTAAATAATAGGGTGGCATTTCTTACTTGCAGGTTGCACTTCCTTTTGTTTCCCCCTTCGCTGTATTACTCTGGCCACCATAGGTTACAGGTTCAATTACAGTGTCATACTTTGGAGAACAGCCTAGACATTGCCTCCATTTCTTCCTGCCCCTTACGGGGGTGGCAGGGGGGTGGGGGGGGGGGAGAGTGGGGGCTTGGGCTTGTTACAGAATGTGCTCAGTGATTGAAAGGAGAGAATGGATTCCCCTGTTCTGCTGACCGGTGCACTCTTTCATGTATGTCTTATTACTTGCTAGCATGCATCCGTTTGCTTTGTACAGCAAAGCAGCAACTGTTCAACCCTTGCTTGTGCATGAATAAGCATGGCCACGTGTACTCAGCAAAACTTTACTAAGTTTCTTACTTGGCTTTATTTGCTGCTTACAAGGGGATCAAGGTAACTTTAAATCTTGTGACAATTATTGTTACATAGATTTATGACTTGTTAAATGACATTGACAAATGCACATATATATATATATAGAAATGACTGCTTGTACTTCTATTTTACTCTTGTTATCTTGTAATGATATGCTGGCTGGGATAGTTAATTACTTTGCAAATAGGAAGAAAGCAATATTTTAAAATATAATTAATACTTATAGGAAGAATTTGTAGTATCATTTTCATAACCCCTTAGTGCAGGGGTGGGCAACTCCAGTCCTCACGGGCCACCAACAGGTCAGGTCCTCAGAATATTCCTGCTTCAGCTTCTTTGACTGAGCCAGCTGTGCTGAAGCAGGGATATCCTGAAAACCTGACCTGTTGGTGACCCTTGTTGGAGTTGCCCACCCCTGCCTTAGGCTGCGCTTATAGTGCCGGCGACAGAGACGCGACGTCACAACAAATGCATTGCCGTTGTCGCGTGCGCTTATAGTAAGCGCGACTTAGCGACTGCTTGGTCGCGATCGCTGGAAGTCATCTCAATTAGATTTTTCCAGCGACCGGAGCCTGACGTCGCGTCGCTGGCACTATATGCGCAGCCTTAGCGTTAATCTGTTACTGAAGGGGTTTCCTAAATGTGCAATTCAGTCTATTTAAGACTCTTATTATTTGTGTTGTCAATTACAAACCTGTCATATGCTTTAAACCATATAATTAATCTAAAACGTAATACGTTGTGCATATAATTTTGCAATTTATGTAAAAACATACTTTATTTGTTTTTACAAATAACTGAAAGGAAGATTATGTGTAGGAAATGTTTCTATATATACTTGTGGGATATTTTGAGAGTAATTTAAAGAGGCAATCCAAGAGGCACTTAAAAAAAATATAATTTATTTTTGTTTTAATATACGCAGCCTTTTATTACCTTTATTGAAAAGTAATTACCTAAGCTGCCGATTGATTCGTTCTCCCGTGATCGATCAGCAGCGATCCTACTTCCCAGGGTTCACTAAATGGCTGCCTTTCAGTTTCAATCAATACTTCAGTCAGTGTAACTCAGCAGCAACAATGTATTGTCATATAACTGAGGTAACATTATCTATTGTTACAGTATGCAGCTCAAACTCCTGTTTGTGACAATTTGTTGCCAATATTCCCAGCAAAGTGTTGCAAAGATCTTGCACTGCTGGGGAAGTGTGCTAAAACCAGCTTTTGGCCGCGGCCAGGGTGCAACTGATCGCGCAGGCGCTCGAGCGCCGTGACATCAGGCGCTCAGGTTGCCCGGGCGATTCCTGGCCAACTAGTTGCACGTGTGGGGGGCTTGTCGGGGGGCGCAGCTATAACATCACAGAGCTGGTTCGTCCTCATTGGGTGAATCGTCTACGTGATGCGCCAGCGAGCGGCAAAATCAAATTGATTTGTCTCGCCAACCAGCTGAGCGCCGTGCGCTCACGTGCGCGCGCACGCTGGTCAAATACATTGTCACAATGTGTTTTATCGCGCATGCGTGCCCACTCTAGCCTGGACGAGCCGTTAGAAATCAAAGCGTGCTCCGTATATTAATACTCATTAAAATTGCATTAAGAGTTGAATAATAAAGAAAAAAAAATCCAGTAGGTGTTATCTAATTAATACTACAGAACTGGTTTATTTAAACACACATGTAGGATATTGCATGGATTGCCTCTCTAAAGATTTCATCTCACAGCTTTATCCTTACCAACCAAGTGTGAAAATTACAAACTACTGTACAACTGTTAACAAACTTACATTGAAATGCTTTTGGTTATGTGGTGTAGGGTTATTTAACTCATGTTGGGGATTTCACCGTTAGCAAAGTGTTTCATAGACATGGGCAACTCTGAATGTGTTTTAAAGATATTCACTTGCTCCTACTTGAGCACTCCCACCATTAAATGATGCTAATGTACAAAGTGGCTTCTAAATGATTATTTTATTTTGTTTTAGGCCATCAGTTAGCAGAGCTGCTCCTCAGCCAGAAAAACTACAGAAAAACAACATCAACAAAAAAAAGAAGCTGGTTGAGGTAGGTAAAGATCAATTTGGTTACTGTATGCCAGGGGTGGGCAACTCCAGTTCCTCAAGCCACCCTCCCCCCCCCCCCCAACAGGTCAGGTTTTTAGGATATCCCAGCTTCAGCACAGGTGGCTCAATCAGTGGCACTGATTGAGCTACCTGTGCTGAAGCAGGGACTGATTAAGCCATCTGTGCTGAAGCAGGGACTGATTGTGCCACCTATGCTGAAGCATGGATATCCTGAACACCTGAACTTTTGGGGGAATTGAGGGCGGAAGTTGAGCATCCCTGCCTTGTGTGCTGCAGTTTACTGTGGTGAAGTGATCCTGCACTGACTGCCCTGAGTCAGTGCGGGATCACACATAATCCCGGCATGTGTGTAAGCATCCTTGTCATTTCAACACCCGTCTGTGTTCTTCCAGCAAATGCGTTTAGTGCAGTCACATGCAGAAAAACGTTACAAGTGTATACGTAAATAAATGTAGAAAAGTAGGTATATGAAATTATTTTATTGAAACTGTAATCTAAAAATTAATATGTGACATGAACAAATTTTGTTGCAAAGAAATAATAAAATCACTTAAAAGTGTGCGGGAGGGTGTGTTCTGTCAAGGGTCAATATAGAGGTAAAAATCTAACTACATTCTTTGAGTGCTGAGGAAAAGGCGATTAAATATCCTTTTTGACAGGAAAATTTCTGTATTTAAACAGGAAGGTATTTTGATGTGAGAAGTTCTGAAGATTAGGCGTCTTTAATGAGTTTTTCAATAGAAATATCATTAAATTCCATGTCAGGAAGTGTATTTTTCCAAAAATGCAAGTAATGAGTTTTACCTCTGCAATGACGATATATCCTACTGTATATATTAGCTTGTATCTTCAATCCAATATCTATGCTCGGGGGGGGGGGGCTAATTGCCTGTAGATATAGTTATTTGTCAAGTCTGCAATAAATTATACTATGTTGCTATCTATTGTAGCTTTGATGTTGTAAGTAAAATAGTGTTAGCCTCTGATGTTATCACTAGAGACCACACAACACAACACAACACACACAACACACACACTCATTCCCTTGTGTTCATTTAAACACTAGTCAGACATATGATATGATCTGAACACCTACAGTATGTGTGTAATGATCACCTGGTGGGTGATGAGCCCTGACAATTAGCTCACAGTTGGTTCTCTTTTGAAAACATAGGTGTTCAGATCAGACCATATGCCCTACTAGTGTTTAGATTAGTTTTTTGTTTTTGATAGAGAAATCCGATCTTGGATATCAAACAATTCCAGAAAGAAGAACTGTTTTTCTCATTCTCAATGCTTTGTGTTAAAGTATAGAATATGTATTGGAGCATGCAGGACCTGCAGAATCATCTCATACTAATGTCTGTCTCTAAGCTTTCCATATGGACCCAGACCTTTAAATGGACTTTCTATTGTGTAACCCTTTGTGTATCAGTGTGGAGCTGCAATGTACTAAAAAATATGCCATCATTAATCAGGTGCATTCAGTACGTGCAAGCTTCTCAAATGTTAGCAGGCATGTTTCTCAATGAGCCGTTGATATTAGTGTATTGAAGAGGTGTTGTGTATTAGTCCTGGAGGAAACTGGTTGCTTTTGCAAAGATGCAGTGTGCGTATGAGCTTTCAAGGCATCATGGGCCATATTTGCTAAGTGGTGCTATGCCATAAGAAGCCTTCCAGCGCCGTACCCCAAGGCACATTGCTAGCCATTAGGAAGTCCCCAATAATGAGTTTCATGTTCTGATATTTAAGCAGTAAGCTGTGTATCAGGATCACTGGTGCTCAGCTGTATTATTATACACGGGTTATGGTCATTGAATTATAATGTTTGGTAGTGTGTACAGCATCATACTGCAGTACACATTGTGGTTACATACTGTCTTCCCTGTTCTTGCAGGAGCTCTCTTTGGACCATGTTTTTGGATATAGGGGATTTGATTGTCGTAACAACCTCCATTACCTCAATGACGGCAGTGATATTATTTTTCACACCGCTGCTGCCGGCATTGTACAAAACATTTCTGCAGGTACTTCTGTAAATAAGCATCACTTTACTATTATTAAGACCACTAGTTTGGATCAAAATTGATGGCAGATAACAAACAAGAACCAATTGGCTAAATATTTTCTCTACTTATTTTAACATTTTCTAATGGATAATTTTGTACCAGTTCCAATAATTTGTTATTGATTTGATAATGCTTGCTCTTGAATTTGTCTACATTGCTAATGGTGGGAGACTGCTCCACGCATCCGCTATCATTTTAAGTGAAGTACTTTCTTGTAATCCCCTTTGTTCTAGCATTTATTAAACAAATTAAAATAAACAACATTAATATGGTTACATACATTGTGTAACATGATTTGCCCATGATTTTGGACAGTATGCCTGAGACTTTATTACATTTTCAAGTATTGCACGTGACTGACAATACAATAAGGACCTGCAGGATTTCGATGCTCACCTTGGAAGGAAAGGGATTTATACAAGTAGAACCATACACGGGTAGTACAGAAAACCAAATGATGCCACCTTTGGTCAACTGAAATATTTACCGCCATCATTCACCTAAACTACTGAATTTGATGTCTTTAAATTTGCCTTCAATCCGTTCCAAGGAGTGAGCAGCTAACCTACTGATGCAGCCACGAGTATCCGAACACTTGCCTGGGAAAATCTGGGGCAATCTCCCAGTAATGCTGCAACATTTCTGTGACATCTCTGCAAAAAGACTAATGGCCCATCGTATTAACACAGCGGGGGTTCTTGCAGTCCCATTCAAACTGAATGAGACTGCCAGGGACCCCCGCTGTGTTAATACGATGGCCATTAGTCTGTTTGCAGAAATGACACAGAAATGTTGCAGCATTACTCGGAGATTGCCCCAGATTTTCCCAGGCAAGTGTTCGGATAGTCATTGCTGCATCTGTATTTATCAGTAATGTCCCTTGGGCCACCCAACGATGTGCATGCTGTGCACGGGCGAGCAAAGCCCCCTCCTCCCTTATTCTCCCTGCTATTTATTCTATGGGTTTCTTATCCTGCGTATAGTGACACATCTGCATTTTTAGAGCCAATATGGAATTACCCTGGGGTCCCCGTTAAGCCCACTGGCCAGCAATTGGACAGCCGTGCTTCCTTAGATCATTGTTTCAGTGGTATTGTTAATACATTTGTATTATTGTATTTGAATTAGGAAGCCAGAGTTTCTACTTGGAGCACACAGATGACATACTTTGCTTGACTGTGAATCAACATCCAAAATATAAGAATGTTGTTGCTACCGGTCAAATTGGTAAGATTAAATCTTATAGACTTAGAATAAAAAGCAGCAGTCCACGAGGAAGCCTTCTTAGCAATCACCTCTAAATGAGCCTGCCAGTGCAGTCTCTGACAACAAACAACATCTCAAATTGATCATTTAATGAAATTATAAATATACACGTATGCAGAGGTAATGTAAATACACATCACCGCTGACTCCAACTATCAGTGTACACTGAATGATTTGTCTTATTTATTATTATTTTGAAACCAAGTTTACTTTTAAATAACTAATTTGAGATGAGCAAAAAATTGTAGTCTGTCTTTTGACCAGCACGAAAGTAGTTGAGGCAGCGCACAGCCCAAAAAGGGACAGGGTCTAGAAACGTACAACAATCTCTTTATTCTGTCGACTTGGATAAAACTGGAGGCACAAAAACCTCCTGCGCGTTTCACATCGCTTGGACACCTTATCAGGGCATATCAGACAATCAGTGAATATTGCCCTAAATACTCTTCTGTGATCCGGGTACTGCACGTCCCCTCAAACACGTGACATGCATCATAGGACGTAAACGCACCTAGCGTCAAATGCCAAAACCAAAAAACGAATCTAACCTTGACATAGAGCAGGTAATATAACTCCACCATACTAAATCCCTTTCATATATAGTCTATTAAAAAAAATATATATAAAAAACATTAACAAAACACAAGAATTGATACACAACACTGTAAACTCCTTGCTACAAATTACAGGCCATATAATCGAGCAAAGATGGCAAAATTAACCATTATAAATGGTTCTTAAATATCAAAAATAAATATATGAATGCAGAAAAAATATTATATATATTAGTGCAAAAGAACACAAACGTACATATATTAAGTTATTGTTTTGAACAATAAGAATACGTATGTATATTTATAAACTCATATGGACAAACAAGAATACAAAATAACCTCTGTAAATTTTAATGAAAAGCTCTCTCTATGTACTCAAGTCCCCTCTAATGACCAATAGGTCTGTACATATATAAAAAAGGGTTAATTAACAGTCAACCCACAAGACATATAGTGATTGACAAATCCATTTTCCCTCCTAGTATCTCATCCAGAAACCGCTCTTACTCCTAATAGAATCATAATGTGGCAATGTGTATAATCTCTCCATTATTTATTTATTTTATTTATTTATAAAATATTTTACCAGGAAGTAATACATTGAGAGTTACCTCTTGTTTTCAAGTATGTCCTGGGCACAGAGAAAAACAAATAATACATGGTTACAAATACAGTTACATAAATGAACAGGGTATACATTATATACAAGACATTGCGTGCATAGTTAAAGAAAATATATATTATGGGCGTATGAAACAGTTACAGACCAGATTAAAATGTGAGACAGCTTTAGATTTGAAAGAACTTAAACTGGTGATGGATGTGAGAGTCTCTGGTAGGTTGTTCCAGTTTTGGGGTGCACGGTAGGAGAAGGAGGAACGTCCGGATACTTTAAGATAGGTTAACAAGATGTTACTTCAGAAAATCTGAATGGACAAGATTCCAGTCAGTATTAAGACTCATAGGGAAGTGGGACTTTAAGATATCACCTCCTCTTTCTCTAACTATAATCCTTTCTATCCCCAGGATGGAAAATTCCTGACATTGCACATTCTGCATGTGGAAAAATGTCTAGAGACTGGATGCTCCATATCTCTATTTCTAAGTAGCTCCATAATTCGTACTTTCAGAGCTCTCGTGGTTCTCTCAACATAACGTTTTCCACACCCACAAGATAACAGATAGGTTACATACTCAGTTGCAGTTGATATATGTATTAATTTTAAATGTTTTAGGGGTTGAAAAAGATTAAATTGTGTGTGTTATGGTAATTAAAATTGTGAGCGAATTTCAAATTAAGATTATTCTCATTGAGATAGTAAAAAAACAAACAATAAAAGTGTGTTTAAATCCCCATTCCAAATGAATATTAAATCATCGATAAATCTTTTATAAAAAATAATGTTCTTCCTAAATGTATTGGTGTCCCCATAAATGTGAGCGGCCCCCCACCAGCCCATAGAGAGGTTCGCATATGAGGGAGCAAAACTTGTGCCCATGGCCGTACCTCTTTATTGCAAATAAAATTTGTGATCAAATAAAAAATAATTGTGAATAAGTAGAAAAAAAGATTGCATCTAAAATGAAAGTGGTGCTACACAAAGTAGCGGACAGCCGTCAACCCCAAATTATGCTCAATGACCGTACAGAGCGATGTTACATCGAGGGTAAATAACATACGGTTGCAGATAGCAATCAATGTACCTAGATAAATCATATCCAAAAGACCCAATACTAGAAATTATGTGTCTCCACAGAGGGCTGACCAGTGTTTTGTGGATCTTTGGGAGATGGTGGAAAATAGGAATGGTGGGGTATGGATTAACTATGAACTTAATTTCATCCTCTAAAAGTAGATGCAAAGACTTTCCCAATTCAATAAGATGCTCAAACTCTCTTAGAAAGGTTTCAGTCGGATTCAGGGGAAGTTCAGCGAAGGAACAAGTCCAACTTGGCGATAAGCTTCCTTGAGGTAGTCATTCCTACTCTGAACCACCACCGCCCCCCCTTGTTTTTAACAACCAATAATTAGTTGTCCTGAATTGACTTAATAGCGGTAACAATCGAAGATCCCAAATTACCAGGTTTTCAAATATAGCTAAAAATTGGCCCTTGGCATGTAGGGGATAAAAGTTTGAGCGATTCGTAAGCTTAGAGTTCCAATTGCTAGAGGCAGGAGACGAGGAAGCCCCGGAGATGTCTGTTTGCTCATCCTAGAGTTCACACAAATCCTGTATTGCACAGAAATCCTGACATGTATTTAATTTTGGAGATATGGCCAAATCACTATCTGAAATAGGGGTCCAATTACTTTCCCAATTTTTAGAATGCATCTGCGGGGATGAAGACGGATTTTTCTCTTGTAGTGGGGATTTCTGAAAATTATTTTTCAAAGTTACTTTAAGTACAAATTTATGAACGTCAATCACTGTATCAAATTTGAGTCCCTTAATCAACAGAGAGAACTTAGTAGGAGACAGTTCATGACCTGAAATATTGTTAACATTTGAAGAATCTTCTAAAAGTTATTTTTCCTCTTGTTTGCAAATCTGCTCCGAACTTCTCTTCTTTCCTCTCGTGGTTCCCTTACATTTTGTTGCTGGAAAACAATATTGCTGAGTTGGTTTCTTTCTCCAATCTTCACTACTCGTTGTACGTCCCCAGAATGGGCCACCATTCTTTCTCGGTTGATCGGGTGAAAACGGTTGATTATCTTCTGAGTGGACAAAGGAGACTGAGTGAGATGCATTTTCAAAGTCCGATAGATCAGAATCTCCGCTCTGATATTCCATAGGTCTTTCCTATAGAATTTATTTCCGCGGGGTAGATCTATAGGACAAGTTTCTTGCAGGTCGTCTCTGATATCTTTCTTGTGTGGTATGTACCCTTTGCCATGCATACACACATGCTTCCTTTCGAAGTCCAAACGACTAGGTGCGTTTGTGTCCTCTGATGCGTGTGATGTGTTTGCGGGGCAGCGCAGTACCCAGATCACAGAAGATTATTTAGGGGAACGTTCACCGATTGTCTGATACTCATTGATAAAGCGCCATGCGGTGCGAAACACATAGGAGGGTTTTTGTACTTCTTGTTTTATGCATGTGTGCGTTTCTAGACCCTGTCTCTTTTTGAATGTGCACTGCCGCAATCACTTTCGAGCCTGGGATCTCTACAATTGGCGACTCTTCGCGCCGTGGCTTACCCCCTCAGTGAGTGTGAAGGAAGAAGATAAAGTGAGTAAGAATGTATTTTTCTCTTTGAAGAAATTCTAACCAGAATCATCATATGAGGTTTAGAGAGGGGGGAGTCCGCTTGGCGTTCTCACTGCTATACCACCCGGAGCATCACTTAGGAAAGATTAAGACCCACAATTATATATCACTGGTTTATTTTTCACTCACTTTATAAGAGGGCGGCCACTATATCAGTTTTTCATTGTGTATAGCTTGAGCACATATTTTACCTAGTGTATTCCCACATACGAACGTTATAGTCTTTTGACAAGCAAATACTTGTAGCCATAAGTTCCATTATTGTGTCTTTCACAAAACAGAGGTAGCCATGACTGCTGGATAAACTTTAGCATGCAATATGGGCCACTGTCATTTTGGGAATGCCTTGTTTTAGATATGAATTAATCATGGACTGTTGCTTAGAGACTATATATCAGAAACAGTGGGGGATATGTATCAAGATGGTTCCATTTCCTTCAGATTGAGGTGCATAGACTTTGTTTCACTTTGCACCAGTGACACATTTATATCACCTCAGACTCTGCAGATTTAAATTGATGCAAAACTGTGCAGTTTTACCCACAGTCACAAACATTGATACATCCCATTGTTATATTGCGCCATTGCTTCTACAATCCACTACCCAAATTTCTTAATGTTGCGCGTGGACAAAGTGACGTTAAAGCTGCAATAGAGTATGTACATGTTTGAGAACATGACACGGACCGTCCTAGCATAATGCTCATTTGCAACCCTCCATTCATATCCCCCTCTGACTCCTATGTAACTGTTCTTTAAATATAGTGTTACTGTATTTAGAATTTTGACATTTAGCATAGCAGTGCAAATATATATATATATATATATATATATATATATATATATATATATATATATATATATATATATATATATAATCATTGGGTTTAATACTGCTGCTAAATAAATCAGCCACTGCGGTTTTTAGAACTATTTTGAAAGTATCTGTGCCTTTCTAAATTGTTGTATTTACATAAAATAACAGTTTTTTTGTTGTATATTAGAGTAGTTCATCCCAGTTTTCTTATATTGAATGTAGTGTTAAAGAGAGGGACCTCGCTCACACTCACAAAGTTTATTAGTAGATCGGGGGGTGCTGCCTGGGAAACATCCAGGGATATTCCAAACTGTACTAGGGGGTACAGAGGGTGCACAGATCCCAAAGTGGTGCACACTGCCGCAACACATGAGTAATATATGCAAACCCAAGTAACAGAACCCGGTGAAAGAGCACGCTCTAACCCCTTGTATGTTGAGATGTGAAGTGAATTCCTTCAAAATAATATGTATTAATAGTGGTATAGCTATACCACTATTATTTTAATAAGATCATTAATAAATATTAATTTTTAGGAATTCACTTCACATCTCAACATACGAGGGGTTAAATAAAGCGTGCTCTTTCAGACGGGTTCTTTTTCTTGGGTTCGCATACATTTTCATATCCCACCATATGTAGCACCATATCCCACTACTACTATCACATATAGCTGAGCAGGGGTCCCACATTTCCTTCCCTCCCCCCCTTTCCCAATAGGTATATTACATGAGTCGTATGTAACAAATGATAAAATCACATTTTAATAGGCATATTTAAAATAAGTGCAAAATTATATTGATGGGATACAGGGGGGGTATGTTGAAACTATGATTATTCTTTAAAAGAAAAACACTTGTAATTGTCCTTCATCTTCCTTATTGCTATGAAACAAATCATCTTTAACCAATTGGAAAAGCAAGGTGGAAAAACAAGCTTCAGATAGCAGCTTTATTAAGCCCTCTGTAATTCTGTACAGTACTAAACAATAGTTTTTTCTTTTATTTATTTATTTTCAAATCATATCCATACTTTAAACATGTATTTTGTTGTGTTTGCTCCTTGATGCTGATATGTATTGCTTAAGCATTAGAAATATTACATATTTTAATTGTTTTTAGTTGTTTTTGTTTTTTTTTTACCTCTGACGCTTCCTCATTTGCCATTGCTCTCACAATGCAGGTGAAATGACAGAATATTCAGGTAAGGCCTACTGTCCTCACAACTCTTATCTGTCTTACTGCAAGGGCCAGCTCATACCGTCCAATCACCAGTCCTTAGTGCCTCGCGCTGTATCTGTACTAAGTGCAGGCACACTTTGTTCCAGGGCCAAAAAGCTTATTATGGCAATTTCCATTTCTGATGTTTTTGTACATTACCCAAAACTAATCACATTTCATAATTCACAGTATTTCTGGTTGTTTTTTTTGCAAGCTGGTAGTATGTGGGTTTAGCTCTGCATTGTATATTTTCAACTTGTAAATACTGTATTGTGTTTAGCATCAAAATTGTATTATTGTGTTATGTGTAAAAAAACCAAAACAAAAAAACATAGTTGTGATGGGTTTTTGTTATGTCTGATTATGTATTTTGTTTTATTTAGGGGCCACACCTTCCATTCATATCTGGGATGTCATGAGTAAGCAGACCCTCTCTATTCTGCGATGCTTTCATGCCAAAGGCGTTGGTTACATTAATTTTAGTGCTACTGGGAAACTCCTGGTGTCAGTCGGGGTTGATCCGGAACACACTATAACAGTTTGGAGGTGGCAGGAAGGTAAATATTGGCCCTTTTGGATGGCAAGTTCAGTATATATTTTTCTGTAACATATCTGGAGTTGTGTAACACGGCAGGCATAAGCTTATAGGGGTCCATGTTAAAATGGATGAGAAGTAAAGAGTGGCACACTGTGCTCATTTGCATGTCATTACCCAGAATCCCTGGCTGCAGTGGACGCACTGTTTGCTCAGCGCTCATGGGGAAAGACAGGGTTGCAGACCCGTCTGAGACGTGCAAATGCCCCACAAGTGGTATTTTTATTTTCTTAGAAGCAGAAATTGTTAAACCCGTCCCCAGGGATCCCCATACCCACCACAGACCAGTATTCTCATAACTGAAGGACATGTAGAAACATTATTTACAATAGTCGACTTCCTCAGGTAGAATACTTACAGATGTAATTCTGTACATACAGATGTAGCAGGGGCTGTTGCTCCCGATGGCACATTATGGTGGGATATATTATGATATTCTGCGTTCTCACTGCCACTGAATCCTATGGAAACTCTGTGATATTTTGCATTATAATACAACATTATGTGTTATCAGTGGTTAAAATAAAGCTTGCTACATCTGTATGAAGAAGAGACTTATGAGGTATTAAACCCTTTATACAACTACATTTATGAAGATCTCTGAAGTTACTCCATCAGAACAGATCACAATCATTCATCTAGATTTCTTCAATAGATTAAAAAAAGCCAAGATTTACTAAGCAGTGTTAAATCATCCTAAATAACACCCAGTGATGTTAGTGATGTTTATGCTTCTTTGACATTGATTATAGGGAGGACCTTCAATGATGGAATGCCAGTTTATTTACACGTGTGTTCTCTCTAGCGTGTTAATATAGTGATTTTAGGTAATGATATTGTATTAAGTTATTCTTAATTATTTATCATTTTGTGAGCACCCGATTTGTTCTTAAAATAAGAATTAAATTTTCAGGACCAATACATCTGCTACTTTAATTCTGATTTAAATAATCAGAACAAATGGTACGCATTCCCAGTGCTTACCATTGTGCAGTATAGTGAATCTGGGATGAATATAGTTTGGGCTCATTTGCATCCAATTGTGCATGTAGAGTGTTATCAATAACAACTACCTTTTATCGAATTACTTTTTGTTAAAGATTTTATTATTGAGATACAGAAGGCTAAAGAGGGTTGGAAATGGGAACGGGGGGAACATCGACAACCACATAAACATGCATGCAAATAAACCAAGAATCGGGTCATAGACACAATTATAAACTATCGAAACCCGACATGCTACATTGTAAGGAGAGTTTCGAGAGAACCACGGTTCCCAAACTGGGTGTCATTTCTGAATAACACCCATAAGGAGACGAGTTCCATGTAAAACCGGTGTTGTATAGAATGTTTATTGAAACCTGAGTTAGGCTTATTGTATGCTAAGTGTATATTATATGATGTAATGTTATATTTGTGTTCATTCATTTAATAGGTGCCAAAGTAGCCAGTAAAGGAGGCCACATGGAAAGAATATTTGTCGTTGAGTTTCGTCCAGATTCAGACACACAGTTTGTATCTGTTGGCGTGAAACACATCAAGTTCTGGACACTGGCTGGAAGCGCTTTGCTTTATAAAAAGGGAGTTGTCGGTTCTGTGGACAATGCCAAAATGCAAACCATGCTCTCTGTTGCCTTTGGAGCTGTAAGTTTTATAGAACCCTTTTGTTCAATGTATTTAAAATGTTTGGTTTAAACCGAATGCATACTGTAGGAACCCAGTGGTTTTCAAACTTTTTTTTGGTTAAGGAGCCCTGTAATTATATTGTGAAATTCTGTGGCACCCCAACCCTCTCTAATAGCTCGTCTGGGATCAGATGCACTGTAAAGAAACCCAACCATCTCTAATAGCGTGTCCGAGATCAGATGCACTGTAAAGAACCCCAACCTTCTCTAATAGTGCGTGTCTGAGATCAGATGCATTGTAAGGAACCCCAACCCTCTTTAATAGCGCGTCTGAGATCAAATACATTGTAAGGAACCCCAACCCTCTCTAATAGCACGTCTGAGATCAGATGCATAGTAAGGAACCCCAACCCTCTCTAATAGCGCGTCTGAGATCAGATGCATAGTAAGGAACCCCAACCCTCTCTAGAAGCGTGTCCGAGATCAGATGCATTTTAAATTGTTCTGTATTTGGTACAATTTTCAAATGACCTGAAAATTGCATGAAACTGTTTAGGGATGCCCAGGGAACCAACAGCTTTGTAGGAACTCCTGTTGAAATCACTGCATTAAATAGTGAGTTGTTTCATGCAAAATCACCTGAATGCAGTGAAAATCTGGTGTTTTTGCTGTATTCATTAAGAGTTATCTATTCAGAAAGAGCACTAAAAAACACCTTATTGGCATGCACTTTTTGCATAAAGTGTGTGCTATTTTGTACAAGTTGTCTTTCTTCCCTCTCTCAGACGAGCGAGATGGTGGATTTGATGGAGATAAGGGATAGAGAGAAGAAAAGACGGTTATTACTAGATTCAACTCTTTTTTTTCCCCCTCCACTCTCTCTAATTTCCTATTTCTCCCACAGTAAAATCCACAATCTCGTCAGATATCCTTACATTTCCAGAAAATCCACAATCTCACCAGATATCCTTACATTTCCAGAAAATCCACAATCTCACCAGATATCCTTACATTTCCAGAAAATCCACAATCTTGCCTACTGTATCTGTGGTAGGCGAGATTTCTGGGCTAGCATTTCAGCATTAAATGCAAGCTCGCAGCCTAAATAATAGCATGCTTACATCCAAATTTGTGAATTGTCCTAATTTGCATAATAAAATGTGCATACTGCTCAGGAACAAATTGTGACATAAAAAGCCGCTTTCGCTTGGTTTAGACATGCTGTTTAATGAACATGGTGAGATGTGTCTTCACATGGAAACACCATTCAAACAGATAAATAAATAGGCCCATGAGGGGGTTCCTTGTTTCAATTGAATCTATCACAGGGGACAGACACTACTATTGAGTTCACTTGGAGTTTCTGTGCAATTGTTACCCTATCCGCACTCTTGCAGTTTAATGAATAACCCCCTTTGGCCCAGATTCACAAAAGGGTGCTAAGCTTCATCATGCCTCAGCTCTCATTCATTTGAATGGGGGTAAAAGCTTGCACCTTCTTAGCACCCTTCTGTGGATCTGGGCCTAAGTGTTTTAGCCCACATGCTTCTATCATTCCCCCATGTCACTTCTTTTCCCCCTAATGTCCCTTTTTCTCCATATGCCTCTCCTCCCCCTTTCGCATACCCTCCCCCCCCCCACACCCCCCACCCCCCACTGCCTCCAATGACATTATAAAGGTTTCTCAGCCCTTGTGGCACAGTTTATTTTACCAGGAGCTGCTTTCCATTATGCAAAGCAGCCTTGGGATTATGTAAAGGGCAGAGCACCCTCCTTAAGAGTCTGGTAGAGAGAATTTTCTGGAGTGGGAGGGAACTAAATGTCCCCCAAAGTAACCACACAATTAATTTTCTTGTGTTAAAACAAACATTTCTCACTATCTGCAAAAATAAAATAATAAAGTATCTTGTAAGTTTTTTTTTCCATTTTATCAGCCCTTTGGGAGTCATTCTACATCCACCAAAGTGGCAGCTCAGAAAGTTATCGACCAAAAATCCCCATTAAAGTCGATGGGGATTTTAGCCAAAGACAGCACAAGCAGCAATTTCTATGTATACTGTATGGACTAAGGCCCTTACAATTCCATTAACCTGATGTGTATCTCTTCCCATTTGTGGACAGCTGTACATACTTTATTTACAAACTCACAATTCTACTTCCCTGCAGAGAAAAAGAGGATTTCTTTTATTTCTGACTGTTGTGTGAATAATAAATAAAAAAACAATTTCTCATTGCAGAATAGCCTCACTTTCACTGGTGCCATAAATGGAGACGTATATGTTTGGAAAGATCATTTTCTTATTCGACTCGTGGCAAAAGCTCACACCGGACCAGTCTTCACAATGTACACAACTCTCCGAGATGGTCTTATTGTAACTGGTGGAAAGGAGAGACCGTAAGTATAAATGATACTCTTCAGCCCATTCTAAATACATTTAACATGAATTATTCAGACGCATTCACAAATGTCTTCTGTTTCAGGTATGTTTATCTCACAATAAATACAGTGGGTCTGTAGTGAATAGTCACTGGCAGATAACACTGAATTGGGGGTCTATATCATGGATACGGGGGTCTATATCATGGATACGGGGGTCTATATCATGGATCAGGGGTCTATATCTTGGATCAGGGGTCTATATCTTGGATCGGGGGGCTATATCATGGATCGTGGGGCTATATCATGGATACGGGGATCTATATCATGGATCGGGGGTCTATATCATGGATCGGGGGTTTATATCATGGATCGGAGGGCTATATCATTGATCGGGGGCTATATCATGGATATGGGGGCTATATCATGGATCAGTGGGTCTATATCATGATATGGGGGGCTATATCATGGATATGGGGGGCTATATCATGGATCGGTGGGTTTATATCATGATATGGGGGGCTATATCATGGATCGGGGGGCTATATCATGGATCGGTGGGTTTATATCAGGGATTGGTGGGTTTATATCATGGATATGGGGGGCTATATCATGGATATGGGGGGCTATATCATGGATACGGGGGGCTATATCACGGATACGGGGGGCTATATCATGGATATGGGGGGGCTATATCATGGATCGGGGGGCTATATCATGGATCGGTGGGTTTATATCATGGATCGGTGGGTTTATATCATGATATGGGGGGCTATATCATGGATCGGGGGGCTATATCATGGATCGGTGGGTTTATATCATGGATTGGTGGGTTTACATCATGGATATGGGGGGCTATATCATGGATCGGGGGGCTATATCATGGATATGGGGGGCTATATCATGGATCGGGGGGCTATATCATGAATCGGTGCATTGTACATCTCAGCCTTTGAGTTATTTGAGACATCTTTTCAAATTTATTTTAGGACAAAAGAAGGCGGTGCTGTTAAATTATGGGACCAGGAGATGAAACGTTGCCGGGCATTTCAGCTTGAAACAGGGCAGACTTTAGACTGTGTGCGCTCAGTCTGTAGAGGCAAAGTATGTATGTGCTACTGTATAAATTTAGCATAGGTTGAACTTGATGGACCTATGTCTTTTTTCAACCTCATCTACTATGTAACTATGTATAAGTGCTCAGGGAACAGATATAAACCAGCGCCCGTAGTGATATAAGTCCAATAAGTCCAATGAATCCAAATGACGGGAGATGGGAGAAAGAGTCCAAAGGGTCCAATGAGCGGAGGAACTCCAATCAGGGGGTCCGTAACATGTGGACAGAGACAAAATAGAAAATCATAGTGTAAACTGTATCAGTTAATGGGTTAAAACACTGCACAAAAACAATAAAGACAATAAACAAACAACAGAAACATGCACATAAAACACTGAAGCTGAAATAAAAAACTATTTATTAAAACAAAGGAGCCTGCTGCAGCGGGTCATCAAGGGGTTAAAACCCAAAACCCTACTTACAGCAGGACCGGATAAATGAGCGTGTGAAAACCAAGCAGGAACGGATGCCAGATGCAGAGAAGGTCCTCCGTGGGCTCTCAGGTGTGTAGTGTATGGCTCTGTTTCCCTCCGACTTGTAGAAAGTTCCCAAGATGGATGCAGGGGAAGGGGAGCTGCACAGAGCTGCACACGTCTGATACAACCTCTCTCTCGCGATGACGTCGTATCCTGCTAGGGTGGTCAGGAACGCTACACACAGCCAGCTCTCTCCAAGGCTCCGTGACCTTTGACCCTATGCGTTTCGTGACTAACGTCACTTCCTCAAGGGAGGTAGCGTTCCTGACCACCCTAGCAGGATACGACGTCATCGCGAGAGAGGTTGTATCAGACGTGTGCAGCTGTGTGCAGCTCCCCTTCCCCTGCATCCACCTTGGGAACTTTCTACAAGTCGGAGGGAAACAGAGCCATACACTACACACCTGAGAGCCCACGGAGGACCTTCTCTGCATCTGGCATCCGTTCCTGCTTGGTTTTCACACGCTCATTTATCCGGTCCTGCTGTAAGTAGGGTTTTGGGTTTTAACCCCTTGATGACCCACTGCAGCAGGCTCCTTTGTTTTAATAAATAGTTTTTTATTTCAGCTTCAGTGTTTTATGTGCATGTTTCTGTTGTTTGTTTATTGTCTTTATTGTTTTTGTGCAGTGTTTTAACCCATTAACTGATACAGTTTACACTATGATTTTCTATTTTGTCTCTGTCCACATGTCACGGACCCCCTGATTGGAGTACCTCCGCTCATTGGACCCTTTGGACTCTTTCTCCCATCTCCCGTCATTTGGATTCATTGGACTTATATCACTACGGGCGCTGGTTTGTATCTGTTCCCTGTGTATCTCTGGTGTTGTTCACACCAGTATTTCCTGGCTGCCCTGTTACCATTTTCACCATTTTATTGTCACCTTCTTACCCTTAAAGGGGGATTAGCGCTTAGTAGCACTCCTTTTCTGTGTTTTATGTATAAGTGCTACTTGTCAGAAATACCGCAGGGTTCATCTGAACACATGACAGCGTTAAGCACTGGGATTACCCTGCAATTCCTCTGTCAACGTTTTTTTGATTTCTCTATTTGTAACTTTTCATAATAATATAGCAAAAACATTATGAACCAGTGTATACATTCGGCTCAATAGACAAAAGCCTAAACACAGGCAGCATATTTGTCTCCTATTACTCTAAGCTCGACTTTCCTTATAATAATAACAATACAATTATTGTTCTGACCATGTACACAGTACTGTATACAGAATGTTGCAGGCACAACACGTCCCTGTCCTAAAGACATCACAATCTCATTTTTGGGGGTTTCTGAGGCACAGGGAGATAAAGGGGCATGTTACCATGCGGTGCTAAACCGAGTTTACAATCCAATTATGTGCACGAGGCACAGGGAGATAAAGTGGCTAGCCCAAGGTCACAAGCAGAGTGGGCACTTAGGTTTGATGAGGTTTACCCACTGATAAGACAGTGGTCACTATTGAGCTACTCTTGTTCATGCCGTCTGTTCCAACGTCTCTTGTACACATGCTTATGGTAGGAAGTGAATTGGTACTGAAAGCTTGCTCCTATACGACAGCTGAAATATGTGACATTTATACCCACCATTTGATTATTTTCTATGAGAAACAAAATAATAAAATCAATGATAATACATTAAATTCGACAAATAAATGATAACATTTGATAGACCAAGTGTGTCCAGAAATCCCTGTATTTTACAGCTGGCGTCACAAACTTTCCATTTGTAGGTTTGCAACACCACCTTCCCACAGATTTACTGCTCCAACCCCAATTCTTTTGAATGACAACTTTCTGAACATTAATGCTGTAATATGCTTTAACAGGGAAAAATATTGGTAGGAACCAAAAATGGGGAAGTCATTGAGGTGGGAGAAAAAAATGCTGCTTCAAACATGCTCATTAACGGCCACGTGGAAGGAGAGATCTGGGGATTAGCAACACACCCCTCCAAAGACATGTTCCTCTCTGCGAGCAATGATGGGACTGCAAGGATATGGGACTTCGCTGATAAAGTAAGAACAGGAGACATGGTATACACACATTTCTTCATATACATTCATGCACTTGCTCTCCAATCTCCGAGATATATTAGCATGCTCTACAGGTGTATATTTTGTGTCTGTGGATTCTTTAAAGCAGCAATCCAAGGGGCGTTTTTTTGAATTTTTTTTACATAGGATTGAAGCTGGGGGTCTTCGGAGCTGAACCCTATTCATTTCAGCTCCGAGGACCCTCTGCTTCCAGAGATCCTGCCCCCCCCCTACGGAGGTCTGTGGCAGCTCCGGCTGGGGTTTCAAGTTTAAACCTTGATAGCCGTGCAGCTATTGGCACCCTATACAGAGGTATGTACCTCTTTTAAAGAGCTGAAGATATAAGGGAAGAAATTGGGGACTTTGTGCGGGAATTCACAGCTTACAAGTAAAGGTCGATTCAGAGCAACTGTCGTTTCTGCAGTTCTTTTCTTGAGGATCATAGTGCCCACTTGCGTGTGGCGTGTGGCGTGTGGCGTGTGGCGTGTGATGGGATTCATGAAGGAAGAGCCTTAGCCTAGAGAAATAGATGCAAGATTTCATTTCTGCAATAGATGAACAGGTAACAGGTAACAGGTGAGGTTTAAGTGCTGACCTGTCTCGCCATCTCTTACGCAGAAGCTGCTGAATAAAGTGAGTTTAGGTCACGCCGCGTGCTGCGCAGCTTACAGCGCCAACGGAGAAATGGTAGCTATTGGCATGAAGAACGGAGAGTTTGTGATCCTGCTTGTAAACTCTGTGAAAGTGTGGGGCAAAAAGCGGGACCGCAAGGCAGCCGTCCAGGACATCAGGTAAATATAATCATGCTAAATATAATGATCCGCTATAAATGTAAGTGCGGCTTAGCTGTTTTAATGCTGGAAGGAAGTGCAGCAAAGAGCAGAGCAATTGGGCACTAAAAAGGGTTCAAATGTATACATTGCACTTTACAATTTGCAATAGAAACGTAGAGAAATGTACACATATTACAATCACTATAGTTTGCAGGGCATCGGTCACTTAAATGCGATCTCCCACTTCCAGGTTATACATTTAATTTTACTTCCCTTCTTTTTTTGTTTTGTTTTTTAACAAATTGTCTTTTACATTTATTTATTTTTGTCAAATTCTGCAGTAGGTTTCTGTGTTGGAGGAATATTGTTATTCATATATTTTAGGGTACCTTAAGTGTGAGCGACTAGATCAGGGGTGGGCAACTCCAGTTTTCCTGGGGCCACCAACAGGTCAGGTTTTCAGAATATCCCTGCTTCAGGACAGGTGGCTCAATCAGTGGCTGATCTAGATGCATTTTCTCCGAACTGCTTCCGCACTCCGCCCTTGGGACGCTGCACCATTCTTTCATAGGTTAGAGACTTAACACAAGTCATATGTATCTTACAGTCTGTGGTGTTTTGTGTAGTTCAGTTAGGTTTCCCATCTAAAATTTCAAATATTGTTAAACAACCCCATAACCTGGTGTTACATAGCAGAATTCACTATTAATACATAGCAGAATTCACTATTAATACATAGCAGAATTCACTATTAATACATAGCAGAATTCACTATTAATACATAGCAGAATTCACTATTAATACATAGCAGAATTCACTATTATTACATAGCAGAATTCACTATATTTATTATTCTTTTTATTGTAAAGGATTTGTTTTGTACACAGACTCTCACAGTCCGTGCCTTTTGGTGAAGGGAAGAAGTGATACACTTGTTAAGAGGGTGACTGATACATATTGTATCGAATTGTCAGCACATGAGAAAAACGCAGGGTTTGTGATACACTGTTTGCAGACACACTAAGTCTGCTACACTGTCTAGCGATACAGTGTTTATGTGCTGTCTGCTCCGTTGTCTTCATTACCTCAATATTGGTTCACGATTGTTGTTAGGAATATGTATGTATAGCATTAGACAGGGTTCCGGGCAAAAGACGTTGTCATCGACACTTTGGCAGACACTTATTGCCTGCCAATCTGTCTGACTCGCAGCACTGGACTTGAAATATTATTTAGTTTTAGGTCCTTGGCTATCAGCTATATGTGTGCCCAATTGTCCCAGTACATTGTTTGACTCTTGCAGTCACTATTGCATTGTGGGTGTTCATACAGTGTTCACCGAGTGTCTGTTTGTTGCAGCAATATACAGCACTGATACTTACCATGCATATCCTACTTACTTTTGTAATCAGCATTGTGGTTTACCAGAGGTGAGAGAAGCCTTTGAGGAGCACCTATCACATGAATAGGACTTACCTCTCCTATCCCTTTACCATATTTTATTTTCGCCATTTGTTTAGGATCACCTCAGATAGAGGGCTATCCATATAAACTTTATTTTATTTGAGGATTTCTCCTAATAAAATTGTTTTTAAGTTACCCATCATTACACGTTACGATTCTCCATCAGGTCCACTAGTTTCCAGTATCACCTATCCTTGACTGCTCTCATTATAGGGGTCCTTTTCTCCCAAGTTGTGGTTCACATTACAATTCAGTCATTTCATTGCACACAAAGAAACAGAATCCATGAAATTCAAACAAAGCAACCGCGATAAGCGCGGGTGTCTAGAACGATTGGCCGCGTTAATGCCGCGTGGAATGCAGCAGTGCACACGTAAACCGCGCCGTGATTTGTTCGAATAACGGCCGCTGCATCTGTACATAGCAGAATTCACTATATTGCAACATCAATACATGTTGCTAGGCTCTTATTTGTGACGTAGTGCTGATGAATGAAGTATAAACAGCCAAGGTAAAGGATCTTACTTTGACTATAGACAGGTAAGCTTGGCTTCTCAGTCTGCGAGGAGAACGTACAAAAGTAACAGTACTCGCATGCACACCTAAACAATGCAATGTGTGTCATGTGGTGCTCTCTGTAAGTGTCTGGCCAGTTACAGCATGTAACAAACAAGAAACATGTACACAGAAATGAACCCCAAAAAGGTATATTAGTGTATTTGCTCCGACAGCCTATTTTTTTTTTTTTAGACGGTTAAGTAAGGCCCTCTCAGGAAAGGGATTATAGAAACCAAACTGTATTAAAGACAACTAATTACAAAATGGTATGCGTTTTATTTCTTAGGATCTGTCCTGATAACAAGTACTTGGCAGTGGGTTCAGCAGAAAATACTGTAGATTTTTATGATATTACTCAAGGTCCATCGTTAAACAGAATTGGTTACTGCACAGACATTCCAAGCTTCGTCATTCAACTGGATTTCTCAGCGGACAGTAAATATATTCAGGTGAGGTTGATAGGGAATAGTGGGCTCCCCTGAATAATACATTATTCTAGCATTACAAAGGGAACGACATATTAGAGTGTTAACAATTGTAGGTCTTACCTGATCAATGGATAACCCCATGTGATAGGTTATTGTGAGATCATGGGGATATGTTATGCTGTCTGCTAGCCTGTATATCTATACACAGCAATGCTACAGCAACACTAAGGCCGTGCTTATAATGGCGACGCGTGATGCCGCGCCCCGCCAGAACAAACATGCAGAGAAATGAAGGCGCACACAGTGCGTGCGAACACTGCGTCCCAGCGCGCAATCTTTGAACAGATTTCAGAAATTGTTTTCCCTGCGCGACGACCACGTCACGTGAGCGGTTCAGCTAATGGGGGGCAAACCGCTCATGTGACATCGCGGCCAAGCCTCCGCCACGCCTCCCTGTTGCCTCCCGATGCCTCCAGCCGACAGTGCAGGTTTCGCGCGAGTGACGTCACGCGGGCGCACACTGCTGGCTCTACTATAAACGAGGCCTTACTGTTCTCAATGCCGCGATTTTCACTGTTCCAGCGCGGCTGCAACTCTGGTGACCCCGAGAACAGTAAGCGGCCCAGGAGGATCCATGCTTATTAATGGGACCCGCAGCGTTAATCCTTTTGGGCCATCTGCAGGGAGAGAATACCGGTGCTCACCTCCTAGATGAGTCGCGCATCCGTCTCTCTGTCTCTCCGTCTGCAACCGTGTCCCCGCAGCGCTGAAGGTAAGATGCAGGGCTGTACTGTATTTCCTTCCCCTAGAATTACGTATATGCACTTATATAGGTCTCTACATACTGATTGGGGCTATATGGCCATATTTGGTCCTCTACACCAGGGGTGCGCAAACTGGGGGGCGCGGTGGTTACAGAGGCCCCGTACTTTCCCCCAAGGCATTTAAATGCCGGGGGGACGCGCGAGGCCTCTGCAACTCAATTTACCGAGATTCAGCCATCTTCGGAACTCGTCGCCATGGCAAAACGGTTTCAAATGACGCCGCAGGGTCATGTCACGTCACATGACCATGCGGCGTCATTTGATGCAGCACTAAGGTAAGGGAGGGGGCGTGAGCACTGGGGGAGAGCAGGCAGGGGAGCGCAGCAACAGGAGTTTGCGCACCCCTGGGCTACACCGTCAAGGCGGCTGGGCAGTTACGTGCCCTGTCCAGCCCCCTTGATGTAGATGGCCATATAGTCTCCCCCTTATGAAGAAAAAAAAACATATAAGGGCATCTACATGATCCAGGGGGGATGGAAACACAGTACAGCGCTGCAGGGACACGGCTCCAGATGGAGAGACGGCTGCTGCATCGTGCTCCGGTTTTCCTCATTTTTTTCCGCGACCACAAGGACAGTGAGTCTTGCACCATCTGTAGGTGTGGCTATTGAGTCATGGTACAATGAAAATCAGGACTGGGACATAGCTATACCAAGTTACACTATATGTAGAAAGGGCAAAGAAAAGAAACGGGAGTTGCCCTTTATGTGAAAAACACTATAAAGGCCTCTTCAGTACAAGTTCTTGTATAAAAGACAAACACTTTGGGTAACCCTAGGAACAGGTATGAAGGTTGTCATTTGTACTGTGGTGGTCTACACAGGGCCACAGACAGGGGGGTGGAGAGAGCCAGGACACGTGTCCCGGGCCTGGCGCCTGCGGTGGGAATGGCTGGTGCTGGAAGCTGGCCCCGGCCAGGCCCAACTTCTGCGTCCTGCTGCCGGGGCGCTGGTTGCCGGCCGCTGGGCCACAGCTCTGCCCAACTGCTGCCGAGCCCCTCTCTGCCAGACCGGACCTCTCTCACACCAGTGGGCGCCAGAAGCTGAGCGCGACTTCCGGGCAGTCCCAGTTTCCTGCGCTTATCGTAGGAGAGAGGCCCGGCCTGGCAGAGAGGGAAACCCGGTGTGGGACAGAGGCCCAGCAACACTCTACTGTTCTTACCACCACTCTTTCACTCCTCTGGTTGTACATAAACATGTCACTTTCCAAATGTCATGCAAAAATGCCCCTGATGGAGGAGTTAAAAGAAAGGATTTATAAGTGTCGTACAGTCATGGAGACATAAACAATTCCTGTTCATATCACCATCATTAATTGTTAACTAATACTAGCTAATATACAGTATGTCTTTTAGTAGGGATTTTTTTATCAATAATTTGATGGGCTCTTATCTCTTTCCTTTAGAAAAACTTTGAATTGTTATGTATCCCACATACAGCTGCTGAATAATAAGGGCTCTGTTTAGAAGCCAGAACTTTTACATTGCAATGTGTACAGATGTTTTTTTCCATATATATATTATATATTTTCAGGTAGCCACCGGTGCTTATATACGTCAAGTACATGAGGTGCCATCAGGAAAGCAGGTAGTAGATGGCGCATTGATAGAAAAGATTACGTGGGCAACATGGACAAGGTAATATAGGAGTTATTATTTTACAGTATGAATCTAGGGAATTGGTGGGAATAGAAAATATATATTTTCTTAGGATTCCTCTATAGATAATGTGTGAGGAGAATCTATGGCAGATAGACCTTCCTGTGTGTGCCTCACCCACTCCCAGTTCTTTACAGTGATGTTATATGTATGACACAACTTGGCGGGGGGGAGGGGGGGAAACTTTATTGGCAAAAGTTACCTGATGAAAGGTCCATGTGGGACCTGAAACGTTGCACTCTCCACTGTTCCTTCAATAAATGGAATACACTGCATTAAGAATAAAGCTCTTTGTATCTCCTGTTGAGAAATTCTGTTTCATTATCACTTGGTATGATGGATGGGGCTATACGGTCATCTTATTCTTTCTCTGGGATAAAGCCATTATATATACAGTCATGTGAAAAAGAAAGTACACCCTATTTGAGTTCCATGGTTTTACATATCAGGACATAATAACAATCATCTGTTCCTTAGCAGGTCTAAAAATTAGGTAAATACAACCTCAGATGAACAACAACACATGACATATTACACCGTGTCATGATTTAGTTAACAAAAATAAAGCCAAAATGGAGAAGTGTGTGAAAAAATAAGTACACCCTTACTGCTTCCATAGGAATTAAGATGCTAAGAAGCAGACAGGTGCTGCTAATCAAATGCCCTTGATTAATTGATCATCAGCAAGTGTGACCACCTCTATAAAAGTACTGTGGGGAGGAACCTCGCTCAGAAACCCCTAGATGGTGTTAGCGTGCTGCCAAGGGAGTGTAGGTATGAAGATAAAGAGATGTGCATAAAGGAGGCACCAAAGGTCCCTTTAAAGAGGCGCACAGCAAACCTTTTAGTATAATGTGGTCAGGGGTGAATAAATATGCATAAAATAAAAAAGGTTTATTAAATAACTTTGTTAAAATCGTGTTGTGTAGTGTGATGTGTATGACAGATAAAAATAGACTGGTTAAGTCTATAGTACTTCTCAGTTATCCTAGTCACTATCAATGGTGAACAATGCTGAAGAGATGGTTATACTAAAGGGGCACTCATAGGAGAGCTATCAGGGTGTGAAGTGTTGCTGCATGTAGCTGATCACTGAGGCAGCAGCACCTCTATAAAAGCCGAAGTTTTGGCAGTTTGCTGGTCTGGAGCATTCAGGTGTGTGTTAACACAATGCCAAGGAGGAAAGACATCAGCAATGATCTTAGAGAAGCAATTGTTGCTGCCCATCAATCTGGGAAGGGTTATATGGCCATTTCTAAACAATTTAAAGTCCATCATTCTAAAGTGAGAAAGATTATTCAAAAGTGGAAAACATTCAAGACAGTTGCCAATCTTCTCAGAAGTGGACATCCCAGTAAATTCACCAAAGGTCAGACCGTGCAATGCTCAGAGAAATTGCAAAATACCCAAGAGTTACATCTCAGACTCTACAGGCCTCAGTTAGCATGTTAAATGTTAAAGTTCATGACAGTCCAATTAGAAAAAGACTGAACAAGTATGGTTTGTTTTGAAGGGTTGCCAGGAGAAAGCTTCTTCTCTCTAAAAGAACATGGCAGCACGGCTTAGGTTTGCAAAGTTGCATCTGAACAAACCACAAGACTTCTGGAACAATGTCCTTTGGAAAGACGAGACCAAAGTGGAGATGTTTGGTCATAATGCACAGCGTCACATTTGGCGAAAACCAAACACAGCATATCAGCACAAACATCTCATACCAACTGTCAAGCACGGTGGTGGAGGGGTGATGGTTTGGGCTTGTTTTTGCATCCACAGGACCTGGGAACCTTGCAGTCATTGAGTCGACCATGAACTCCTCTGTATACAAAAGTATTCTAGAGTCAAATGTGAGGCCATCTGTCCGACAGCTAAAGCTTGGCCGAAATTGGGTCATGCAACAGGACAATGATCCCAAGCACACTAGCAAATCTACAACAGAATGGCTGAAAAAGAAAAGAAGGTGTTGCAATGGCCCAGTCAAAATCCAGACCTCAACCTGATTGAAATGCTGTGGCTGGACCTTAAGAGAGCTGTGCATAAACAAATGCCCACAAACCTCAATGAACTGAAGCAACGTTGTAAAGAAGAATGGGCCAAAATTTCTCCACAACGATGTGAGAGACTGATAAAGTCATACAGAAAACGATTACTTCAAGTTATTGCTGCTAAAGGTGGTTCTACAAGCTATTGAATCATAAGGTGTACTTAGTTTTTCACACGTGGATTCTCCATTTTGGCTTTATTTTTGTTAAATAAATCATGACACAGTGTAATATGTCAGGTGTTGTTGTTCATCTGAGGTTGTATTTACCTAATTTTAAGACCTGCTAAGGAACAGATGATTGTTATTATGCCCTGTAAAACCATGGAATTCAAAGAGGGTGTACTTTCTTTTTCACATGACATGTGGCTCTCTCCTCACTCCCATTTCATAAAGATATGGATATAAAATGCCCCCTCCCATTTCTTCTTCACCCCCTGCATTTTATTAAATGAATACACGTTCTGAGGGGTTTTATTTCCCCATATTGAGGCTGTCCATGTCTCTGGTTATGTGGGAGTATTCTTGTGTGCTCCCAATATGCTTTATACTTCTGTATATCACTGTTTGACAAGATCTTGCAGACCTGTAGTCATTACAGAATATCGGATTCGTGTTCATGGTAAAGCGAGACATCCTGCCTGAGGGCCTGACTTGTAGCAATTAGCTTGCAGACTGATGTCACTTGAGTTTATGCCTGCAAGCCTCATTTTCATCTCCTTCATTAATGTTAACATTTGTATCAGTTATTTCTAAGATGCCAGCATATTCTGCAATGCAATAGAATAGATAAGATAAAATGACAATGAAACCTACATACACGTATTGCATTACCAGTAACGTGTAATAGTAACAGGTGTTGTTTGCTACAAACAGCTTAGACTTTAGAGCTTACGAACCAATGCTGTGTTCCAAAGACACACACAGAGGAATAGGTACAAAAAAAAATTCCAAAGCATTCCATAACCCTCCAGATAGAAGGCCATATTGACTAAGTGGTACTTAACCGTAAGGCCTCTTAAAGCCGATTAAGGCTTTGCACCACTCAGTAAATATGTTCCATAGTGTCCATATTCACACCCGTATCTCTAGAAACCCGCCCCTAGAAATAAATGGAAATTCAGTAGATTTTTACTTATATTACCAGGAAACATGCATATTTGGAGGCCTGTTGCAGGGGTTCTCAACTCCAGCACTCAAGACCCTCCCTAATAGGTCAGGTTTTCAGGTTATCCCTGCTTCAGCACAGGTGGCTCAATCAGTGGCTCAGTCAAGGACAGCTGGATAAAAGTTAGCAGATCTGCCTAACATCTGCATACATGTTGCCAGTGTATTTGTATTTGTGATGGAATACAAACCAGTGACGAAATCTGTGGGTATATAATATCTGATACGGTTCTTCGTCTGTTAATATAAACACCTTGTAGGATATCTTTGCAAAAGATACCGGGAAATGAGAAGTACAAGGTTAATTTTTAGAAAATAAACAGAACACTCGATTTTGTGTCTGCGGCAACATTAAAATGTAAATGGAACACATTTTAGAAATGGTCTTGACAGTTAAACGAGAAGACAGGTTTACTGCATCCGCTTAATTGTCAGAAATAATAACTACTGCTTGTGGATTGTGTTTATTAGTTATCCTACGCCCTGAAATCCACTCTGTTTTACAATACGGTTGCCAGGTGGCTTCAACAAAAATACTGGATTTAATGGTGAAAGGTGCGTCAGGTCACTATGTCCAGGGAGGAAAATACCGGACACATACATATCCAGTATTACAGTACCTCTCATTTTTTACTGGACAGAGTATCCAGATACAGGACAGTCCAGTTCAATACCGGACACCTGGCAACCCTAATTGACAACCACGTGAACCACTACTGTTGCTCGTTAGCAAGTCCCTCAAGTGGGGAGATACTGGGATCTGTGAGCGTCAGGGTCGATGCCACAGCTCCTGCTGGCAATGTTCGGCAGAGTATAAGACATGTTTGTATTTGCCACGTGTGTATAAACACAAGAAGTAAGCCTCCACTATTGACTCTGCATGGTGTGTTTTTCGAGCAGTATCCTTGGAGACGAAGTCATCGGGATCTGGCCTCGCAATGCAGAGAAAGCCGATGTGAATTGTGCCTGTGTGTCCCACGCTGGGCTGAACATAGTCACAGGCGATGACTTTGGCCTAGTAAAACTTTTTGACTTCCCTTGCACTGAAAAGTTTGTAAGTGTACAATTTACATCTACATGACACATTGTATTAACTCATTCAGTACTAGGCAAGAAGTAACCCCTTACCTGCCACAGGGGATATCAGGGGATATCAACACATTGCTTTCAAATGCAACGCTGGCCAGTTTGGCTGCAATGGTGTTTGATGTTTCTGTCATTATTACATCAAGTATATCCTTATTTCCATTTAATCACAGGTTTTTGGGTATGCTTAAAAAGGGCCACTCATTTAGCAACCATGCAGTAAATGAAAACATGAATACCGTTCTGTTACTAACGAAATGCTTTTATTTGTGCGTGCTTTCGAGATACACTGATCTCGCGATGTTACAAGGAATAAAGCAACAAAGGTTTTTACTTAAAAACAGTGCATCTTGGAATGCATCTGACTTAAGGTGCGTGTAAATATAAATGTATAAAGCGCCCCCAGTGTATACTGCGCTCTACAAAAGGTGTGTGTGGAGTGGGAGTGTATACCAATGGTGTGGGTAGGTGTATCAATGTAAGAGGGTGTAAGCGGGTATTCATTGCAACATCGCCTGGAAGAAGAGATCAGTGTATCTCGAAAGCTCGCACAAATAAAAGCATTTCGTTAGCCACAGAACGGTACCGTCTATTCATTTTTGATTATTAAGCTCGGCTAACACGGTACAGATACCTGTACATCTGTGGTGATTATATATATATATATATATATATATATATATATATATATATATATATATATATAAAATCTCAAGTTATATTTCGCTCCAAATATACCTCCCCAAAAGACAGTTTAAAAAAAAAAAACTTTTAATAAACATATATACAAATACATACAATTCTGGGTAGTGTGCCAGAAACCAGAATCACAGAACGAAATTAAAAGCAATTTAAAATTAAAAAAGCTGGGTGGGAGCTTCAAAGTGGGTTTCCGTGGAAAGTGTGTCCAACACATTTCTAACAAAGAACTACAAGATGCAATTCTTCCCCCTAGTTTATGTTGTACATTTGCCAGAAGATGTACACACAGACGGGCTATATGTAAAGTATTCAAAAGTACATTTACATGCACAGATCCATTTAATTATTTTTGCCTAGATTTGCACCCAATTAAGAAAATTGCTAAATAAATGCCTTACACTGGACACATATTGTTAGTCAGACTAGTCTATGCTACTTCACATCTGCCTGGGCTTTTTGATGAATCCAATATGTAACTAATTGACCCTCCCAGACACAGAAATTGATAAATCATTGTCAAACTCAAGCTGATGCATCGGGCAAAAGACTTGTGGGTATGTGATCTCCATTGTGATATCGGTAATAATACCATGCCACTATTTTACAAAAGGAATTATTCCTTTTAAAGAAATTACGTTTGCTAATGAGACATTGGTGGTGTCTACAAATTAATTCTGTATAGGTGTGAAATAATAAGATCAGTGTTGATCAAAAGGTTTGATCAGAAAGAAAACCCTTTATACTTAGCACTCAGATGTCACACATATTATAATGGACACAATGGTCCCACAGTAATATACTGCTTGTCTGTCAGGTACTCCCGAAACACCGAGGGTATCAAAAAAAATAATACATTTTTATTAATTCTACATAGAAAGTTAAAAACACAGATACATTGTTAAAAATCCCTATAATTCTGTGGCTGATATGTACAGGTATAGTAAGGTAAGTACTATTGACTATTCAATACACTGACATATCTTGACATCCAAATATCACAGCTGTTGTAAGTTGTGGTTCTTTACTAATGAAAGTATCACTCTATGTAGAGACGAATACCACTAATAAATACACCTCGCATTTATCCGTTACAATACCACACTGTTTATCACTACCTGGCTGCTAGGTATACACTCTAAGCAAGACTACAACTATGAATGAGCAATAGTCTTTACAAGCTGCTCGGTGATACTTATAGGGATTTTTAACAATGTATCTGTGTTTTTAACTTTCTATGTAGAATTAATAAAATTTTATTATTTTTTTGATACCCTCGGTGTTTCGGGAGTACCTGACAGACAAGCAGTATATTACTGTGGGACCATTGTGTCCATTATAATATGTGTGACATCTGAGTGCTAAGTATAAAGGGTTTTCTTTCTGATCAAACCTTTTGATCAACACTAATATTACTGTGCCTATACCCTTTCTAGCACCTGTCATTTACTGTACATATAACCACATACATATGGTGATTGCGGTCTCACTCACGTATTTAGGTGTGAAATATAAATGTTGATCTGACATTTACTGTTCCCTTTCCAACAGGCCAAACACAAGCGTTACTTTGGTCATTCCGCACATGTGACCAACGTACGCTTCTCACATGATGACAAGTATGTCATAAGTACTGGAGGAGACGACTGCAGGTAATACCATCTCGTGGATTTTGTTCAGTGAAAATGCACGCGAGTAGAAATATCAAAATAACAGCTCAATTTTCAATAAGTGGCCATATCCCATAAGAATACAATGAGATTTTTCAACTTTGAAGAGCAGGTAGAGATAATGAATGTTATTTCTTGAAGGACATTCTAAAGATTGTATATAAAGCCTGATCACCAAGCCATAAATTAGCCACTTAATATTCTGGAGAAGCTTCAGTAATATTTAAGGACAATTTCAGCGTACACTGTAATTAATATAATTAAACCTCTCTCCACCACCCTCCCCCGCGGTTCCCCTCCCCCCCAGTCACAGCGCAGGCACCGCTAACGGCCATCGGCACCAGCTCCTCGGCACGGCGACCTCACCTCTCTCCCCCATCCACCCCCCTGCCGGTCACAGCGCAGGCATCAGCGCCCGCTCCTCGGCGCTGCTGCCTCACCTCTCTCCTCCCTCCTCCCCCACCCCCGGTTACAAAACACACACAGGCATCGGCGCCTGCTCCTCGGCGGCCTCACCTCTCTCCCCCCACCCCCACCGCCCGGTCACACCAAAAGCAGGCGGCGCCGCCCCACATCTCTCCTCCCCTCTCTGCCTCCCGGACACTGCCTCCGCCGGCCGCCGCACTCACGCCGCCGCCTTCCGCCCGCCCACTCGGCTCTTCTCCTCACACGCGGGCCCCGTATTACCGCCGGGAGCACATCGGGGGGGTTTAAGAAGCCAGCGGTGAGGCCAGGCCGAGGTCCTGCGAGCGGGTAGCACCATCCCCCCCCCTTCCCCAATCAGCACCTACACGCGGGGGGGGGGGGGGTTGACGGGGGAAGAGTCAAGAGAGAGGGGGCAACACCAGACTGACTGCCACACACTGACTGACGCACACATTGACAGACGCGCGCACACACTGACTGGCGCACACACATACACTGACAAAATAACAAAACAGATGAATGTGTTGCATCTTTAAACTTCAGGTTTTACTGTGCAACCATGCTCATTAGAACCAAGGGTTCTCCTGCGTTAGATCCCAGCAGCCTTATTCCAGAAGACTCCCAGCCTCAGGGAGGGGATTTCTTTGTTAAAGAATAAGGCCTTGGTCCTCTTCCAAGATAGCCGCTGCATGGCTTCCGGAATGCCAAGTCAATCGTTAAGGGTAATGTTATCAGGAACTGTTATTGATTAGCAAGTCAACAGCTTTCTTGAAATAATTATGGTTCTGGGGACAATACAGTATCTCCTGAACCAACAAATCCCGCCAATACATTCCTGCACCCGAGATACCCAGATTCATGGAATGGGTGAAACAACAAATTGCTGCTTTCCAGGTCCACATAGGACCAAAGTGAGTGAGTAGCAGCGACCGCCAACTATAAATATCTTGCAGTGTTTGCCCAGTGCAGGGCTCCTAAAGAATGATATAATTAATATTATTGATGTACTAGGGTACTTTGGTCTTTATAAATACTGAAAACGTATTTCAGACATGTTGGTTGCAAAAGAAGGGAATAGTTTACATTGTCAGGTATATTGGGATATACAGAATTAGACATAGTCATTGTCTGCAACTCTTCTTGCGTCCACAAGAATTGAGAGAAAGCATGTAGCCTGCCATCAGTTATTGTCTGGTATTCTCAGTGGTGTGGCTGGACACAGAAATCTGTAATTGCCCCCCGTAGTTAAACTATGAGAAGGCATCGCTGTAATACTGGGGTTTCTCTCTTGCAGTGTTTTCGTGTGGAGATGTCTTTAACACAAGACCATTTAAGTAACTTGCGTTGCTTGGGCCCTGAGCGATGTTCCTGCACTCATCAGCTGCTTACATTCCCTTAGCCAATGCTGCATGGTTTACGGATTGAACATTCTAGTGTTATATACGAGTGGTACTGTAATACTGTCATACAAAAACTGTGATCCTGCTTCCAAAGAAGCTCAAGTATGAAGATTTTACTATTTTGTACAATGCTATTATGATGTAATATTTCTCTACCGATACATGTCTGACTGACCCTATATTATACCTATCAAACTACTGTAACTCATTAGCTACTAAAATCAGTAGAGCTTTTAATTTACTTTTACATTTTCTATATTTGAGAATTAAAGAGGTGTTTACATTTTGTCCAGCTGATATTTTAGGTGTGGATTTGTCATAAAAATAAAGTAAAGCTGCACCCTTAGAGAAAAAGATTGCACTTTTTGTAGAAATCATGCTATTTTTGCATTTTATCTTTTACATAAGCCATGTTTAAAGCACTTGGACTTTAAGTTTGCAATTTTTTCTATTCATAAAGTGCCTTGAAATATTATTATTTTTTATGCAAAGTGGGGCCTGTCTCACATCCTCGTACGTACAGTTGGTGCTGTCATTTCCTAACTGATGGTGGCTTATCATTGAGTAGCGCTGTCAGTCACTGTCATTTTCTGCCATCTTGTTAGGACAAAAGAGAATAATGCATTATGTCCCTGACGAATACAATAAAACTAAGGCAAAAAATATACTGTGTGAAAGAGATTATACCGTTTCAAGCATGACGTATGTATCAGTGTGTTTGGGAGGTATTTGCAAATTCTAGATCAACTGAAGTCTTCCACCATAAGTGTAATAGTACTAACAAGCAGACGCTTCTCGGGTGTTTGTCTGCAATGACATGAATAACAGGGCTGCATGCAGCCGTATGAAGCATATGCCTGAGCATGACAATAGTGTTGTATAATCTGTAGTGGTTTAACCCCTTAATATTGAAGGCCCTGTTTACCACTAAGTAAAAGTAGCTGCCTTTATGATAAAGATTGGTATGCTGAAACTAATACCAAGTGAAGTCTTTGCAATTGTTGCAACCAGTTTCTAAAAGTCCTATTTTGCCAGCAAGAAGCACTCACAAAATCTTCTTTTGCTACACCAAACCTCGAGCAGGGCAATCGCAGTCTTCATTCTAAGTACTGTATCTATAACCCCAGTGACTAGCAATATGACATACTGGTATTGTGATGGTATATGCAGCCCATGTAACCTAAACCAGGGAGTGGCCAACTCTACACGGGCCACCAACAGGCCGGGTTTGAAGGATATCCCTGCTTCAGCACAGGTGGCTGTCAGAATGAGCGAGCCACCTGTGCTGAAGCAGGGATATACCTAATACCTGGCCTGTTGGTGGCCCTTGAGGACTCGAGTTGGCCATCCCCTGACCTAAACTCAAGCAGGATAAGTGGGCAGTCCACCTAACACCAATTTTATGTATAATGGGAGTGACATGTTTAATGGGTAGAACCTACATGACTTACGCCTTTAAAAAAATATATATTATTGTTTCCACTTTTAATTCTGCCATTATAACCAGATCAATTGTGTGGTAATTAAAATCTTTACCTAATGCCATACGTTAAGACTGTTTGTGAACCTTTGTATTTACAGGTCAAATGTAACCCTCATATTGGAAAATAATTGTCATTATTAGCCAAATAACTAAATGTGGAGGACAAGATGAGCATTATGCATTTCATATTTGACAATTAAATCAAAATATTTGCTTCACAGGTCATTTTTTTTAATTTTTTTTAAAGGAAGTAAATAAAAAAAAAAACGATTTAACTTCTGGGCTCCTAAATCGGTAATTATTTTACACTATTAAGTCTACAATAGGTTTTACGTATATTCTCGCATTGGAATTGAAAATTATAAAGTAATGATGAACCAGTAAGAAAAACCTAAAATAAAATGTAACATTTTGGGCAGAATTAGCATTACAGCTTCAAATCAGCTCTGAGAAATTCTATTTTTTACCCAGTTTTGTTTGTAGCCTAATTAGGCGTGTGGCTACTTCCCGTAATACTGCAAGCTGGGTAGTAAATGCTGAGAACAGTAGTTGTATAATATGATCATGTAACCCAAAAATAGTGTTCAGTGCTAAAGTATTTCAGAATATTTCATTCTGTATTTTACTTCCTTTGTATACTTTTAATCAATGCCTTAAACGATGTTCTGCTCATACTGTCTTAATATGATTTGTTTTCGTATTTCTTAACACCTTCAGTGCCAGTGAGGGGGGTCTACATATTTTTATTTTTTTAATTTTTGCACGAAAGGGGTTAATAGTGTATTCCTATTGGCTGGTAATAATGGTGTATTTCTATTGGCTGGTAATAATGGTGTATTCCTATTGGCTGGTAATAATGGTGATCACCTTGTTTGCCTATGTTGTAATGTCAACCATACTGATTGTATTTGTAACTCACTCTAATGCAAGTACGAAAGAACAATAAAATGATGCAGTGAAACTATATAGCTCAAGCAGCCTATAGCACCTGTGTGATCGTCCGATGACTTCTGGAACACGTTACCTGCGAGTCTCTGTCAGTGGCTGAGGGAACACTGCCACCATGGATGCAGTGCACTACAAGCCCTCCAGTATAAGGGGTTTATTTTCTAAATCTGTACCATACTGTAAATTAATGTTTTAAATTATTTTTTAATCATTCTCTTTGCAAATTTCAAACTTTACTTTGTGGTGAATAAATCCAGTGTTGCATTTTTTTTTTAATGATGTACTGTTCCTTCTTCAGGCATCTCAGAGGATAAACGCGTTTATATGTCATTGTGTGGGCGTGCTCGTGGATCATCAGATTCTTATTAGTCTTTGGTCAAATCTCCATCTATGCTCAACCATTCATTAACACGTGCACAAATGTACTCAATTCACACACTCTCAACATCCTATCGCTCGGAGGGGCAGAGTTGTCTCCCGCTCCATCAAGAAAATATTTGATACCAATCTGGAAAGGGGTGGGGGGGGAGGAAGAAATCACAAAAATCTTAAAATATAAATTTCAGAACTGTGTTCAGTGTAAAGCTGTGTTTTTTTTTTTTTACTTCGCTATTCAAGTAAATGAAATTATTTTCTGACTTCAACAAATCAGTACTTCATTGCTCTGCAGAAAATTAAACTGCTGTACTTACACATACATTTGTGAAACACCTTTAAAGCGACTGTCCACGCATGCCATTTTTAAATTTTTAACACAGGATTGATATGGGTGTCTCCGGAGCTGAACACCTTTCATTTCAACTCCAGGGACCCCCTGCTTCCAGAGATACCTCTGTAGGGGGTGCCGGGAGCAGCTCGGCTAGCAGGGTTCATGTAATGGGGGAGTTTTTCGCGCCCTGCAGGCCAATAGGAAGCTGTAACGTCACCAGGTTTGCCTTCCTATTGGCCCGCGTGATGCGGGAGCTTTAAACTTTGCAGATATTTTGCCACTCCCTTTGGAAGTCTGTATCTTGGGAAGCAGGTGGTCCCTGGAGCTGAAATTAATGGGGTTCAGCTCCAGAGACTTCCTGCTTCAATCCTACATGAAAATACAAAGATCTTGGTTTTCTCCTTTAAGATGCCCAGCCACGACTTCACACAATTAAGTCACACACATACAATCACACCTTGTATGCAATCACAGAAGGGACTGCACATTAGAACTTCAGACCGAATGTGGCGTCTACAAACTAGTACAGCTGTGAAATTATACTTCTCTAAAATAGAACTGATTGAATGGATCATGTTTCTTTTTGGTTTGTTTTTTCTTTTGTAGATCACTCGTCCCATGTTAAATGTACAATGACATTTTGTTCACCAACAAATACCTTTTATACCAACTGTGCTCCTACTTAGTAATGCAAACCCAACTGCTAAAGGCAGCCAGAAAAAGAACATTAAATGTTGAACTCCACATGACATTGCGGTTAGTTGCTCCAATACTATGGCACATCTACATCCTTATTGGCCTAGTTCTGAGTACAAGCCTCTGCTGTGTCATGCAAACATCTATTGCGCTCTTGGAATCACTATGCTTGCAATCAGGGCCGCCGACAGAGGGTTACAGCCAGGACTGCTGTCCAGGGCCCGGTGAGTCAGGCCCGCGCCCCCTGCCGGCCAATAAGTCAGTAAGGGAAACACAAATTACTAACTTAGCTGTAGAGCCAATCAGGGCCTTCCTGGTGGGAGGGACTAGCAGCTGATATAACGGCAGAGGCGGGAAACTGGCTGTGCAACTGCTTATTCCTACTCCTAAACCACCCCAGGGGCCCGCTGCCTCACAGTACTCTGCCCCCTCTAATCCCCTGCCCCCTACCTATTTGAGGAGCAACCACAACCTTCACAGGACCCCATGCAAGCCCCTCGTGACCCTTGCAGGCCCCTTCACAAAACCCTTCTGGGCTCTCAAAGCCCTTCCATGGGGCATTGCAGGCCTCTTCACATGGACCCGCTGTGGGCTATGTCAGTTCCCTTCACAGCCCCCTCCTTGAATCTCAGCAGGCTCACCACCCACATGTTCTTTCCTCCTTCAGCTCTCCACTCCATACCAAGGTACTCTAAACTCCCCTCAGCCAATACCGCTTCCCCTCACCCCTTACCCCCATACTTATTTTTCACCATTACCACATACTCTTTCCCTCACCCAGGCCAACACTTTACCCTATACCTATTCACCCTTCCCCCTATACATATACTCTCCTTTATCCCATACCTTTTTGCATGCCAAAAAAGGTGGTGCAATTTAAGAAAAATATCTAAAGAAAGTATAAATCTAATAAACGTATCGGTGTAATTAGCTTCTTTAGAAATATGTAACTACTCAAAGTAAAAAGGGGGAGAGGGTGTAGGACGGGGAGAGATATGCAGAATAGTGGTGTGTGATAAGGGGGAGAGAAAGGGGGGGGTGAGAGCAAAGGAGGGGGGTGGGGGAAGTATAAGAGAGAGTGGGGTGCTCGCAAGGACATGGGGGACCCCAGTGGAAACTAATCCTGGGCCCTATGAAAGTGGTCGGCATGCCTGCTTGCAATGAATAATTGTGAGCCCACAACTTTAAACATGGGTGAACTCTGAACTTTTCTACCCTTCTGCAGTGTCCGATACTTGGTGTTTCTTTAATGACAGCAGCTGAACTACTGAATGTACACAAGCCATGCAAAGTCTGTTCCATCAACCGTCCTAGAATTATATGCAACCCCTCTTCTTTTTACTATACCTCAGCTCAGACTATACTCCTGACTCTCAGGTGGGCGGGAGGGGGCCTTAGTCTGTATACTTGTTAGCCACCACACCATGATATAACAGGTTTATGAATAGATATAACACACCGGTAATAAATAACCACGTGATCCTTAGGAATAGGATCACTACATACAAGGCACAATGCAAATCATATCATTACAGTTCACCTAAGCCCTGCGCATATACGTGCATTATAGTCCATGCAATAGGCCTTCCATTTAGGGTTGCCAGGTGGCCAGTATTGAACTAGTGAAAACAAATAAAAGCAATTAAAATAAATGCCCGTACAGTAAAAATCGGCAAAATGTGTCCCTTTCGGGAAATCTAATATTCCACTTCATTCACGAGGGACAAGTTTGGGGGGGGCAGGGGAAAAGAAAAATAATTGGGAAGGCATGGGTGTAGAGGGGGTGCAAAACACCTGCATGAACAACCAATGTATAGCTATTGTATATCGGCGCTTATCGTAGCACAATACCAAGCGGTGTGACGCATTACATATAAAGCACCTTATGACATGAACCACTGTGTCCAAGATTTCCCCTGGTTTAGAAGCAGGTGGGGGACCAAACTCCAGACCACAGGGAAATGGGACAGCATACAAGTTGTGTGTACCATTTACGCTAATAATCCTGTATTTGAAAATCCAGCTGTCAGTGTATTGCTGTTGCTGCAGCCCCAAGTGTCAGGATAACCAATCCTCCAACGTGAAATGCCTCAAAAGAAAGAAAAGGGGCACAACATAGCAAAAAATATCTTTATAGAATTAAAAACAATGTATGCATTCAGTATGTGAATAAAAAAGTAATTGCCTGGTGTGTGTTACTGCTGCTTGTGAGCCCGATGGTGGGGTTTCCGGCTTTCCCTGTGACTGTCTCAGGTCCTTGGGATGAGGGGGGAGCAGATATTGTCCACCTGGTGGTATAGCTGCTGGAGTGTTCATCCCCTGGGTAGTCCCTTAGTGGCATCTTAGGCTACGGCCCTGCTGTCTGCGCTGCACGCACGCCCGGCTGGCGGCACGTGCAGCAGAGCTCTCAGGTCTGCAGTGAGCTCAGGGGGAGAGAGGGGGGGGAGGGGAGTGGGTGACAGGGGGAGCGGCCATGACATTACCCAGCATGTTTGCCCTCATTTGCTGAACCGCCAGTGGCATGGCCTAGCGCTCTGTCGCTAGTTCTGCTCACAATTTGTGTCTGCAGGAAAAAAAATGCCTGCGCAGCATGGCGGCCACATTGAGGGGCGGCTTTTGTCCCCATAGTGCCTGCTGCAGCAGCCAGCGGGGACCAAGCCTTACTCCTGCCGCTGACTGGTGGATGGTGTCCTCTACTCACCCGAACGTGACGCAGATGTCGGACCGGCTGGCAACTGGTGGTTTTCGGTTCTCTTAAATCCACCAAGTCTGAGGTGGTCTGATTTGTGCCAAACAGAATATGCATCATAAAGGAGATCTTTACTGCGAAGAATGGAGCAAAATGTGTCATCTGTGTCAGATACGTGCATGAAGCTGGTTAATATTGCTTCTTCTGTTTGGTGGATTTGATCTGCGCCAAAGACCAGGTGGATTTGATAAACAAAACCAGTTGCCAGTCGGTCACAGACATCAGCTGCAGCCCAGGGGATCCTCAGTTGACGCGTCACGTTCGGGTGGGGACTCCATCCACCAGTCAGCTCCAGGCGTATGACGCCACTGAGGGTCTACCCAGGGGATGAACACTCCAGCAGCAGATATACCAACAGGTGGACAACAATCTCCTCCTCACCAAGAAGACAGACATGGGGAAAGTCAGAATCCCCTTGGGGGGCCACAGGATTTCCCCAAGCATAGAGAAAGCAGGGCTGTTGCTAGTGGGGCTGGGCAGCTTCCTACACCCCGATTGGCTGCTGCTGGGTAATGCAGCCAATCAGTAGGGTTATGCCAAGTTGGAGGAAGAAACATGGAACGAGAGTGGAAGTCAGCACGTTGCACCCTTTGCCAGTGCCCAGTATTTTTGGAGAAGCCATCTGACAACCCTACTCCCAAGTAGTACTGATACCACGTTGGCACTCATGTATTGTTACCAAGTTGCAGGCCTTGTACTTCAAAGATCTGTAGTGCGGTACCAGCTTACGACTCCACGGGGGATCCCTTTCGTTGGCAGTCAGTCTCCTGCTCTGCTGATCAGCTCTCCTGTCTACATGACACATGCTGTTCCCGTCTCACAGGAGGCTCAGGATCCAGCCTCTCCGCTCAGCGCAGATCAGAGATTTGTCGTGGCTGCCCCCTGCTCTTTAAGCTCACTCCCCCTCAGGTCATTGCTCCCTCACCAGCCTCGCTACTGGTTTACCAGTGTCACATGTATTTGGAGAGGAGCCTGCCAGGGGCAGTGTTCTAGTGTTGCTGGACATACATGGGGGGGAGGGGGGGGGGTGTTGCAGATAGGTAATGTATAGGAAGGTGAAAGTTATAGAGAAAAGGATAGAAGACTTGCACTAACACTGTGCTAAGATGGTGATTGTCTGTTTATTAATTAAATGAATATAAAGTGTAACATTTCCTTGAAATTAATATATAGGGGTTTTATATTGAAGAAATGCAAGGTTTTGTTGTTTCCAATTTTTCAAACAGCATTTGGATGTGTGCTCTTATCTGAGCTAAAATACAAATAGTGGACTATTAATCTATCCATGAATCCTTTATTAATAGAAATTAAGACTTGCAAGAGATTGCACCGTTGCAATCTGGATTCCTATTCAGAAAGCAAAAAAGTAAATGTTAAAGTAAATTATAATTCTAGTATATATGCCAGAATTCAGTGGTTCCCACAGCAGCTCTTCTCGTGGCCTATAGCCAGACCATGATTTTTTTTTTTGTATTACCAATAAATATATTCATATACAAAAAGCCAGCAAGCACATTGGTGATTTTTAAAATATGGCACAGACACAAATTAAGTCTACAAGCTTTATTGATACTTGGGATTTGTTTTTACATATCACGATGCATTCAAAAAAGACTTGCTTCAGCACATTTCTGCAGCTGTAAAACACTTAATGTTCTTGCAACAAAAAGTTGGACTTCCCAAACATATTTGCAGCATTCAGTACTATATCCACCAAAAAAAAAATTCAATAGTTCAAGTGACTGTAAATGTGTTTGCTCAAAATCAACTAATGTGCAATAATGTGTACGTTCCAAAATTTGTATACATGTTAATCTTTTTAATTCTTAACAGACTTGTGTTCCTAGAAATAGGTTTTCCTTTATGTGTATGTGCTATAGAGCTAGCTGTTAAAGAGTCAATTCTCTGAATAGTAGAGCACTGGAGCGACAAAGCTACGCTTTTTGAAAAACACTATAGATATTGGCAATTGATAAAACCGTAAAATCACAATATGACTGTCATACCAAACAGAAGCAACAGTTTTACAGTTGCTTTCTGGCATTATTTTATAGACCTTTTAACCCATTCAGTGCTGGAGGGGTCAAAAATGCATTGGAGGGCTATGCATCAACGGCCCTTTCTGCACTGAAGTTCATTGAAATCTGCATTAAATCTCTACTCACAGACCATACACAATGCAATAACCAATTAACATTATGCCCATTAAAGCGCAGTAAGACTACTCCTGAAGCACAATATACAGCATGCTAAAAAAAAAAAAAAAGTTCTGTATTCAACAGTGCTTCACACAGGCGAAACGGGGGGAAAAAAATGATATTGTTTCAAACCCATACATAACAGCTTACAATACTTATGATGGATGAAACAGATGGATGAAACAGATGGCCGAAAAACAGTTTTTTTCCTTAAACACTGCATTGCTAAAAAAAAAACAAAAAACATGAAAGATCTGTGAAATTGTACTGCAATGTCAAGGTTAGTCTTTCCCCGACCCACCCCATGTAATCCAAATACACAGCGCTCAAATGCGGAGGCTCCTATTGTTATCTGCGGCAAACGGTTTTCTTTTTAATTTGTCGTTTTTATTCAGGTTTGCGTTTCAGTCCGGGGATTTTAGAAACAATCCTGAAATGAAAATATGCAAACAATTAATCACCCAGCATGTCATTTAAATAGAAAGACCATGTCATTTGTTTTTTTTATTTGTTTTGTTTTTTAAACTCTGAATTCAAGGGCCTTCAGGTGAATATCACAGCTCTGCTCGCTCAGTTCAGACTTGGTATAAATACTCGCGTGTAAGAGTATTATTTGGCCCCAACGCTAAAAGGACATTTTCCATGTTAGGGAAGTGCAAACAAGCTCATCCCTAATGGGGTAAGAAATGGGGTGATTTTTTGCCTCATTTGTATATTTTAGAAATATTTGCCGTGTGGTTTTGAGCTTGCATTGCATACAACAATTGATATATTTATATGTATATACATACGTGGAATTTCCTTGTGTGTTGTGTTCTCTAAGAACAATGTATAAATATTTAAATCAGTTGGGTACATTGGCAGTAACAGCCAGATATCCTTAAAAAAAATATATATATATATATATATATATATATATATATATATATATATATATATATATATATATATATATATATATATATATATATATATATATAAATATATATATCAAAAAATCTTCATGCATTACATATATTTTTATAGAACTTTTTACTGGTTTGTGGTTTATGTAAAGGCCACGGTACAAAACCACTCACCAGTCTCTTAAAACCCCTGTTTTACGGGGCTCTGTATTGCAGGAACAGAGAATTGCACAGACAGAAGCAAGTCGAGTAGGAGGAGCAGTTAAAAAATACCAAGAACAAAGCTGCAAATCTGTGCTTCTCGCCTCAAACGTATTTAATTCATAACCCATTTTCTGATCACTTCATTTTTCTCCATCTGTTTTTATATTCCTTACAGTGCCAAAGAAAAATCAGTCCTAGTGCCGCTGTATATAATAAACCAAAATATCACACATGTTAAATTTGGTCATAGAAGTCCTTTCTTTGGCAATCTGTAGTTTGTGAATCTTTTGGCCCAAAGGGACCGAGCAGAGGACATACAGCAAAGAAAGGGAATAAAAACAGATGTGACAAGTCAGTTTACTAATGGAAAGAATATAGAAACTCACAACTGACACGTTATTCATCACAGATTCCATTGTCTGCCAATAAAACAGTAGGGAGAGCATTCTCTTTGGGTTGGGGACCAATCAGTGTCAAATTACACATCCAGCACCGTGTCGATATTTTATTCTATTTATGAGCAAACTTCTAACATTTCAGAACGCATTGAAAAAGGCTGGTTTGACAACTTAAAGTCTCTCATTGCACGGAAAGGTCAGAGCCATCAAGCATGCATAAATCCTACAGGTTACGTTAAAGGAGCAGTCATGCCTAAGACTAACGTGAACTAAGGACAGCGACATGTAACAGGCCAATTCTAACAATATGGATAGTGATAGTTGGGTGTGGTTCTGTAGTAGTACTATAGCATGATAAAATCAATATAAATCTGGAGCCTTGTAAGAGGTTGATAAATGCAAGAATTAGATTATAGGAGTATACCAACAGTGCTTCTATACACAGGACAAATCAATATGAATGTATGTGCACATATGATTGTTTCACTACCAAAACAAAGGAACTGGTTCTACTGAGCTCTAAAGTACAGGTTCAGTTTTTTATTTATTTTTATTATCTTGATTGATTTTCCAACTACATGGTATTAGAAATGTAATCATTAGACCATCCTGGGGTTTGCATCAGTGCTCATTGGTTTGTGTCTTCTCCAGCAATCTGTTGCTAATTGTTCAGCCAACCAGGCTGTGGATTAAAGGTGAAGGAATTACTTGTGTTTATTAAGCCAGGTTGAGTTTCAGGGGTCAGTGTGTTGAAAGGTTGCTAAACTAAAGATTTATATAATTCATGCAACATCCAAAATCAAAAAGGACAACAACAATCCACATATACTTACATAGCTGAAGTATCTTTAACACTCTTGTTTATGAGACCTATGTAGTGATCAATTTGAGTCTGGAATAATAAAATTAAACAGTTTATTTGCAGTGTCCCTGGTTTTCCATGCAAGAAAGCAAACAGCCACTGCATACCCCGGGTTAAAATAAAATACAATGGAGGAAATTTTTAATCTTTAAGCATTAAAAATCTCTGTTGCAGACAGTCTCCTCAAATATCAACTACAGTCCCACCCCTACTTTTGCAGACTAGCAGCAGGAAAGATGACTTACCTGATGTCTTTCATAAATTACTGGAACACTAAACAAGGAAATCAGTGCTAAAATGAAAGAAAAGACCAGTTTACATTTCTGAGTTTAACAAGAAAGAATGATACATGTGCATGCAATTCTCAGTGTATGCGAATACCGTTAGAATTGGAAAGGTAAACAAAGGCAAATGTAAGAATAAATTGTATTATGTAGGGGAGTAAGAAAGCATCCGGACTAGCAGTATACAAGTTAAACTGCTGGTGTCACTTGGGCAGCTTTGAGAAAAAAAAGTGGCTGGTACTCTTACACTTCATAATCTAAACCTATGGCAACCAGGTAATCGCACATCATCTCCGAGCCACGTGCATTAGTGAGATCTTTCCGGTCACAACACTAACATGAGGTTCTTAGCATCCGCCCAGAGGAAGGAGAGCATTAAAGAATTTATATGTACACCACAAGCAAATCTTGGTCAACCCAATCACAACACAAGGGAATATATCAATATCGTCACACATCTTAAGTGCCCTACATATAAAATATAAAGCTTGTAATTAGTTGGGAATGCCATATGCATTATTACAAAGCAAGCTTAGGGTACACAAAAAAAAAAAAAGGCAATAATTTCCCCACAGTAAGCATTCCTGAAATGTCTTTAGTTGTGAAATTATTAGAAAGGACATTCACAGGACTAACCATACTTACCCAGAATCAGTAAAGTCAGGCCATTAAACAAGGCACCGATATACGTGAACACCCACATCAACACAGCAAACTAGAAGGGGAAAAAAAATATTTAAAGTACAGTCAACATCAACATGCTTCCAAGAAGCTGCTTTAGGGTAATTGTGAGGAAGCTATACAGACATCTGCAGTTTTAACACCATGTCTCAATCACAAGATTGGCGCAGACAGATACCTTCAAGACACATTTTAAAGTGTTTTGTCTTTATTATTAATACTCTGGTATTAAAAAAGGTCCAGGCAGCCAAGTGCTCCATGTTGCTTAAAACAGAATTCAACTACTCTGCCCTCTATTAATGACCAATTTATTTTTGTGTGAGTTGCGCCAATGCGCTATCCTGTCTGCTAACCGCTCAAAGGGCAAAAAAAATGTAATGCTAATACGCCAGTTCTGTTTATCCATTCTCCCCAATCTAACATACAAATAAATCTAAAATCACGACTACTGCAAAACATCACCATATTTGACCAAATTCTTGTTAGCAGTGTGTACAAACAAGTATGTATGGTAAAAACATTTTAATTTAAGTCTAAAGGGAGTCCCAATCTTTAACTGTCCCCCAAAAGCAATCGTTTCACCATTTGGCACCTTTCATTCTGCGCACAAAGTACAGATGCCCAACATTAAATGGGTTGGTCCACAATAGGAATGTATTAATTGGGTTATTGATGCAGGGATCCTGCTGGTCACTCATGCTAACCCCATCACCCTTCTTTAACCTCCTATGCCCTTTTTATTTGTGCCTGTCTGCAGCGCCTATAGTTTTATATTCCTGCTCTTCCTTAGATCAGTCTTTCTACTGCTCCATGGCTCTTATAGGCGTGTCTGTGCCCCTAGGTTGGAAAACACTGATCCAAAGTAAAATGGCAAAATACCACTATTTGAAACAGAACATTTCCCAGTTCCAAATAAAAGTATGATAATTTCCCAGAGGTTTGCGTTTCCCTGCTACTTAGTTGAGGATTTAAGAAACAGAAAATAAATGGTCCAAAGAAGGCAAAGTGTAAAATATTTATTTTGGCATGCCAGTTCCCTTTATCTTGCAACATATGCAAAGTTTTACATTGCACAATAAGTATGCAAGAAACAAACTGGACAAAGAACCCACTTTGGGTGAAAGGTTGCATACTGCAAGTTCAGTCATCCGATTCTGTAATTTTACTTTGTACAATGAGTGCAAGAATATCTTGTTTGTATTTACCCATATGTGTAATAACCCAAGATTATTTATTCGGGTAAACCCACGTACACAGTGACATACAAAGATAAAGGAAATACACACTTACTGGGGCGCTGGGGGTGAAATCTGGGCTAAACTAGGTGCAGGGAGCCTGCTTCAGAAGCCTTACCCTAACCAGGAAATCCACCCGGCTCTCCTGGTCCTCTTTTCAGCTAAACAAAACTTAGTTGTGACGTTCTAAAACTAGAACTTGGACCTTACGTCCGACTTAGCCTCAGCTCGGCATGCTCTCTTTGCTCCAAAAATGAAGCCGGTTGCTCTGCTATTCGCAACAGAGCAATTTTGAAAAACCTGCCTTTGCATCACCGGTCCAAGTCAAAGGACCGTCTGGTTCTCTGACTGGAGCTTCTCCTTACACACCTTCCACTGTTACATGTTCAGCATGTAGGTAGGGGGAGTGACCAGAGCATGGGAATTCATCCCCAACAGCCAATAGGGGCTTGTCCTTTGGCTGACATCAGAGGGGGCGTTCCAAGATGGCTCGGGTTGCCCTGTGGGCGGGACATACGAATTGACCAATGGGAAACGCGCCAACATTATGGAGTTTCACCCAGTCATTGCCACCTACTGGGCAGGCTCCTCTGTGTCTGGCAGACCAGAGGGTCTTCCCCACAGGGGGTCCCTGTTCTCAGGACTCAGTACTCCGCCCTGCCCCGGCCACTTAGCACCCAGACATCTCAACATTCCGTCTCCCCTTTGAACTACGATGTCTATCCCAGACTTCCCAGCACCTTTGTATATGCCCGGGCTGGCTGAATAGACATTTATTTTGTGTTAGAACATATTTTATTATGAGTTGTGCTATAACTAATTTTATATTACACCATCTCTCTTGGGGAGACCCATATCTGTGCGGGGGATGGATCTGGGATATCTGGGCTCGAAAACCAGGGTGTAATTCCACTTGCGTACCGGCAAATAGGGAGAATTAGGGTATCTTTGGCCCCCCGAACTCCTGCAAACAAAATAATTGCATTTTGACCCAAATATCCCACATAAAATGTACACACAAGAAGTTTCACGTTTTTTGGGGCAAAGGGAACATGTGAAAAAGAAAGTGACCCCTGCTTTTCCTATTTACATGTATAATCCCAGGTCCCTAGTTTATGGTGCAAGGAGACTGCCAGGGACCCCACGGCTTCAGGGGTAACCAGATGGGCTTAAACCTTTGTTTAGCCGGGTTACCCACTCCTGTCACAAACAGGATCTTAACATGGGAGGCGTTTCCTATATTGGAAATTGTGCCAAAATATTTTCTGAAAACCCACTGGCTTGCTTCTGGTCAGAAGAACGCTTGTGTGAGATGTCCGAGTTATACAGTGCTGCAATAAGTGCTAATCAAAGTGACTGAATCTATACAAAGAGGATGCAAACACCTCACAACTGCATTTCCAAGTGTAATAGCCTGAGGCGGGATGTATACCAATTTATGGCAAAATGTACGTCAAAAAAATAGCTTGTCACCCTAGTCCCAATTGCACTAATTGTAAAAGCACATTTCTATAATTATTTTAAATAAATACAACTATAATGAAGCAAGAACATAAGCATCACCAACAGGTATGTAATTTAGCCAAGTCTGTCTAGTCAAAACACTTTCGTATTGCCGATTAGCAAAAGTGACCTTTAAAATAAGAGAACATGATTTAATATGCAGATGACAACTTGCCTAGTCACTTCTATGGAACTGCATTGGCTTGCAACCACGTATTCAAGGTGTCAACTTAACATCTAGGAATAGCAACTGCAGTCTGATCATTCAGATGCTGATCGATCCTAATAGAATCACCAGAGGCAGGTAATGTATTTAACTGCTGGCCCATGTCACAGAATTTTCTGATCTACTGAAAAACTGCAGAAGCAAAGTAATTATACAAAATCTGACCGATTATTAAATAAAAATGTACACGGTCCACAGAATTACAAGCAGAACTAGTCAGTCACTGTTCTTCCAGCTATGTAATGTGTAGGCCACTAACCTCACAATGCTAAATTCTTTACTATTTTCTGAAAACCAAAATGCCACAATGATGGCCTATCCTTCAACCAATGTCTTCTATATCCAACGATCTTGGCATCCAATCCCAATAGTTCAATTTGTTTCAGGTCTTGTGTGGGACAGTAAAATGCCTTACTGAAATCTAGGTAAGCAAAGTCCATTTTGAAAGTTCCACTAGAACCTTCCTGTAAATGGACTCCTGTCCATCTCCTTTCCATTTATATGCTTATTCTCCAACTGTCGTCTCTCCCCTTCAACGTCAGCTGTGAAGGCTGAACAAAATAACTGTGGTGGTCTGCTATAATTTGTTTCCCTAAACACGACAGTATCTCCTGCCACCACCTTTGAGAATCATAATGGCTTTTCTCTAAAGTTTTTACTAATCCACCGACACGTAGGTCTGTTGCTTTTACTATTGCATCTTAGTTTTTCTAACTGCTCAGGCACTGCACTCAAATACCTCCTATACCACATATGAATCATCAACATCAGCCCTTCTAATATCTTTAGTTTGCCTAATATGATTTGGCCTCTTTTTTTACTGAACCACACCGATCGCTGATCACTGGTATCCAAGTTCTCACCCAAAATTACATTTGATAATCTGTACCCATTTGTAAGTATTCAGTCTAGTATTGCTTCCTTGTGACGAGGTTTGAGAGATTCATCCTGGATGGAATTCAGGATGTTGCTGCTTCTAGCCAAGTCTGCATAATTAACTCTCCTTTAAATTGCAATCTTAGTGATGTACTCCATTAAAAAAAAAAAAAACCTGTCCAATTCCTCTACGTATCTTGGCAGTCAGTAGACCACCCCAGTACAAAGAACCTTCTCAAATTATAGTTATCCAGTGTGTCTCTTTCTTCCAATACCTTGTATTAAAGTAGTCTTTATATTGTTCCTCACATTGAAGGTCAACTTTTCACCTTTCCTTCCTAACGTGTCATTTCTAAATAGAATATAACCTGGCATAACTAGTGGGATGGGAACCAGTTGAATTTATCATGATTATTTTCAGTGCCTCTGGTTAGTTCAAATACTTGCTAATTAAGCATCTGAACTGCTCACTTTACACCAATTGAAGGCATACCTCTACTAGATAAATGTGCCCCAAAGCCAGAACCTAGTTGCCCTCCAATAGTGATGAAAGCCAGCTCTTAGATATCCTTTTCAGGTAGAACAGCTATAAGCTAATAATAATAAAGTTTGTTCTTTTATAGCTCAGCTAGTTTTACGTAGCACTTTACAGAGACATTTTGCAGACACAGTTCCTGCCCTGTAGAGCTTACAATCCATGTTTTTTGGTGCCTGGGGCACAGGGAGATAAAGTGACTTGCCCAAGGCCACAAGGAACCGACACTGGGAATTGAACAAGGTTCCCCTTCTTCAAACTCCTTCCGCAACCACATATTAAAGTCTCTGGTGCAAAGTGTCCTACCGTCCCCACCCCTACTGTATGGGCAATAGTTCTGAGAAACCCACTGAGATTACTCTTACTACTCCAAGGTAGCTCTCAAATGGCACCAGAGCAGCAAGATGATTGATATACTACCTATCCCAGATGGCAGTCTAGCAATCTCCTTCAGCTAGAGGTTCATACAGATGTGACTGATTAATTGTCTTCTACATGTTCTCTCATGGGAAACAAAATTGATTGCAAGTGCCCATTTTAATCTGTTACCATAACAGATATGCACATTAACAAGCATCTAATCGACAGCAAGGGTTATTCAAAGCTTGTTTGTTTAGAACATTTATTACATATTGGAGTCTGTTTTTATCAGAAGTTGACTTTGCCCCCAATTGCCTTTCATTGGTCTTATCAGTTCAAGTTGATGACCAGTGAAAAATCAGTCACTCAATCTTCCATTTTATTGCATTTTCTTATCCCAATTTTAAATCGGGTGACCCTTGTGATGGCACCAATTATCTGACTGATGTTTCTGTGATGTCACATTGAAATGCTTCAAATCTCTACAATGGAGTACTCTGTATAAGAAATTCGCATCAGGTTTAGAGCTAACAAGACAAAGATAGACATACATGGTCTTTGAGGAAATAGCCCTCAACTTAATTGCTAATGTAGCATAGCTCTGAGCCAGGGACGTAGCCATAGCCCGGGCACTTCCCAGCGGGGGGAGGTGGTATGTGGCGGCAGGCCCTGGCAAACAGAAGCCGGTAGAGGAATCAGCAAGGCAGGGGAGGAGCGCCCTCTAGCAGTCTGACCTGGAAGTCTTTATAACTTCTGGTGTCTGCTGCCACAGCAGTAGGGAGAGCAGATGAGGAGGAGGGGGACAGCAGATGAGGAGGGGGAGCGCAGATGAGGAGGAAGGGGAGCGCAGATGAGTCGGGTAGGCGTGGCCATGAAAGGGGGGTGGAGGGGCGATCAGAAGGATATGCATGTGAAACAGCCTGCTCGCACTGGAGCACAACATGTTTGTAACATTACAAGCTAAATAAATCACGGAGAACCACTGGAGTGTGAAGCCTGGCAACGGTGGTTTGGTACTTGTCAACATGTGTAAGGCAGTTCTGTAAATATATTCGGAAATACAGTTCTTTTTGTAAATATAAAATCGAACAGTTCTATGTATTTTAGTTTAATACAATAGAACGTGTATAGCTTGCAACAATTATACCAAAACTCTGAACAGAAAATTCTTACAAGTATATGCATTTTTTCAGATCCCTGCATAGACTAACTTGTTACACAGGTTGATACAAAATAGTGCTGCCAGCGATCTGCCCTCTTCATTGGCTCCCTGCCACACCATGTGACGCGTTGCCGCATGGGAACACAATCCTGTTGTAGCCCCTGCTGGCTGACGCGTCACGGTATGTAGTGAGCCAGGGAGCGAGGAGTCACCGGGAACTGCCAGGTAGAAGGCAAGAGGCTGGTGGGAGGTGCGTGCGGCCGACTGCAGCAGGGACCTAGCCGACCGCTTTGATCAAAGGGTTCAACTAAATGACCCTTATTCAAGAGAATATACAAGTATTTCACTGTGTATTTTCGTCACATTTGATGTAGTATTGGGCTTTTCTGTCTTGTATATATTTGGCCATGCCCAGTAGCACTCCTTTTGACATGCATACAATGTGGTGGGTTTTGGGGTTCTGAGCTTAATGGAATTGTGTTTATTAATGAAGGGAAGCTGATGGAGGCCATCACCACCATCCCCTCATTAATAAACACAATGGATTTTAGAGACGGTGAGGGGGAGCTGATGAGGATGGGGGAGGGGGGGAGAGCTGTTGAGAGGGAGCTGATTAGAGGATGGGGCAGGCAAAAAAAAAAAAAAAAAGACTTAATATTAATGGGGCCCTAAAAATTTTTTTGCCCGGGGACTTAACCATGTCTAGCTACACCAATGCTCAGAGCCATCTTCCAATTGGGCCTTACCAGAGGTTACAACCATAATGGTGATGGGCACCTGAAACACAGCAGATCTGTCAAGGACTATTCTGTATAGTTGCCAACATTTTGTTTGCTAAATCTGAACATAAGCAATGTGCCGTCATGTAAACTGATAGTGTACGTAGGGAGATTTTTTTTAAATTGCTTTATTCGTTCATTCTATACAAAACTTAATCAGTTATTTTCTTAAATTTACAACAAAATTAAGATGGAACACAATCTTTGATGTTAACTTTCATGTGATGTTCTATTTAGTAAAAAGATGTCACAGATACATACACCATCATTTCTCCTATGCAAGTTAAAAATTAAATGGTAATTCAGAGGGTGTGGCATGAAGCGCTGTATTTACCAAGTGGTGTGAAGCTATAAGGCTAAGGCCCCGCTCCCAGAGTCAGCGCGCCCGCACTGCAGACAGGCAGTGCGTTGACATACACAGACCGCGATATGCGGTCTGTAGGGAGCGGGAGCCGGAGGTTTGACAGGGAGGGGGGCGTGGCTTGAGCGGAGGGACCCGCTACTCTCCCCCCACGGACTCGGGCTGGAGCTGCTGATGGTAAGTATCACACACACACACACACACACGCAGGCACTCACGCAGGCACTCACGCAGGCACTCACGCACACACAGACAGAGGCAGGCACTCACGCACACACTCACACACACACACACACACACACACAGACAGGCACGCACGCTTTCACTCCACACTCCTCCCCGCTCCCCGAAGCCTCTCCTCCTCCCGAAGCCTCCCCTCCCCATTGGCTCACAGCCACACCACGTGACGCGTCAACGCTAGACATCACCATTTTCTTGTGTCCCCTAGCGGCTGACGCGCCACAGCGTGTAGTGCTCTGTGCCGCCTGGGGGGACCAGGACCGGCTCAGCAGGATTCCCCTGCTGGTGGAGAACTCGCGACATGGCCGCCCGCGCCAACGAGCGCAGCGGGACCGAGGCCTAAGGCAGCACTTGAAAAGCATATGTAGATTCCCTGAAAAGTTAAAAAGGTACGGTTTCATTGTAACTGTGGGAGACTCACATTTACAGTCACCACATGAAAAGACATTTGTAGTATAGAAGTGAAAGTCAAAGGTCTTCCAAATCTAGTTTCCAGCTTGGAGTTGAAACCTGCTGTGACTTATTATAACCTACCTTCAGGGAATCAACCAAATCTTCTACCAGGAAGAGACGCCTCAGCTCCTTAATTGTGCAGTTAATGTGGCTTAGGGTGACATTGCAATACTTCTGAACCAGCTCCTCAGACACGGCGACATTTGACTCCAAGTACGATCTGAGCAGGAAAGAACAGAGAATAATGATAAAAATTAGATCAGATGGAGAATTAACAAATTTATCACTCCATCCAAGACCTATTGCACCTCTTTCTTATTCATCCAAATAATTTTAATAGTAAAAATATTCCAATAAAAGTTTCCAAAAGGAAGTATTCATTGTACAACTTATTCGGAGCCCATAAAAAAAACCTCAGATTGTGAATTATGGGTTAATAAATTAGCTCCAATCTGTCACTTTGGACTCACTGCATCACTTGCCTGCCTGGCATCACTCAGTAACTAGACTCCAACAAAAGTATATGTTCTGTCATTTGTTATTGTACAATTCAAAATCAGGCTCCTATGGTAAATATTTTCATAAATAGGGTCACCTTAAACAAGTAGAGCAGTTGGTGTTTGATCACTTTCATTTTAATAGCAAATCGTAATATACGTTGCCAAGTGATGCATTGCTTTTAATGCGGAGTATTGCTGCACTACTGCAGCTAGGATCTCTGCAATGATGTAGATAAGTGTGTGTCCTTTTTTTAGATATGAACAGTGCATACATTTATTGGTGCATGCCCCTTGCAAATGTTGTAATGCTGGAGGTTTAACCCCCTTGGTGATGTCAGTCAGTAAGATTTTGCCACGGTTCTTTTGAAGGAACTCATCTCCCCAACTCAGCGTAAACCTTCAGCATACTATGTAAGCATGGTTTGACCAAGGTCCGACTCGTTGGGTGACTCATTAGGGAGGATGGTTCTGCAGGCATTTTACTAAATCAGAGCGGTTTGTGCTTGTTTGTCCTAATTGGGCATGTCATTCTGTTCCCCCATTGTACTGCTCTGCGGAATATGTTGACACTTTACAAATAAAAACGTTAAGAACCAATTTTCAACACTGCATCTATGCTGCTGTGGCACCAAAAACTCCAATTGTGAAAAAAATAAAAGAAACACTAAGGGAAGCCTCAGTCTATGGATCCAGGGGTGGGCAGCTCCAGTCCTCAAGGGCCACCAACAGGTCAGGTTAAAGATATCCCTGCTTAAGCACAGGTGGCTCAATCCAAGACTGCACCCTGTGCTGAAGCAGGAATAGCCCTAAAACAGGACCTGTTGGTGGCCCCTGATCTAGATGGTACTTTTTTCCAACAAGGTAAGAGATGTCATTTTCAAACCTTGGCTCCCCAGGGTAATTTCAGAAGACAGTGGAAAGTAAAGTATTATGCTGCCCACCAATTACTTGTAAATATAGAAACAGTAGAAATCTATGGAAAAATATGTAAAGTATTAAAAAGGCCAATTAAAGTGTGGCGAAATTAAAAAAAAAAAAAAAAATTAAGTTTAGTTTAGTTTATAAATAGAGGCCGCTAAAAACAAAAAAACAATACAAACAAACCAATGTTTGCTATTAAACTTCAAAAAGCTAGTTAGGAAAAAAGAGAAAAAAAACCTCCATAATACAAGAGACATCAACTCCTCACTGGAAAAAAAATAAATGAATCGAGACTCAGGTTCATGTAACCTTATAATCAAAGCGCCACACTCGGCAGTTATTGCTGCATATGTGCTGTGAGGTTTTGTTTCCAAAAATACACAGCCCTCAGTAAAATGACACTCCTGCAAGGGATTTAGTGGCAACTGTGCAATCCTTCTGTCAGAAGACAAAGTTCAGCTACCCTGACATTTATTTTTTATATTTAAATTTTTTAACTAACCTCGTATGTCCTGATATGTGCGTTCGTTTGACGTCAACGGTCAACGTCACAAGAACGTAATGATGCCTAGCTAAGTGGGTTGTGGATTAGATACACGGCTACCGCTGCTCTATGCAGCATTCAATGGTTAAAGAACCTGTAAATATATTTCACCCATGTCAGCAGCCGCAAAATCCACTTTACTGTAGTGACCGGGTTTTCAATGAGCAAGGCTCAAACCAGAATAAACTATAGTAGATATTTTAGGTACTAGGGTAGAGGAGTAGTCAAGTGATTAAGGCATTCCGGCTCCGTGCGACCTTGAGACACAGGCCCTATCCACTTTCTTTATGCGGATCTAAACGTCTTCACTAGCAGAGAAGTTACAGGGGCGCCTTCCAAATAAAAATTAACCAAGTCCAAATGTAGATACGACAAACCTAATCTGGGGAAGAACAGAATCAATCACGAAAGATGCAATACGTACAGCTTTCTATTAGGGCTAGTATGGAAAATAAAGGTCATGGTGATTGCCAGATTTTATAGTGGTACTTTTGATTTTACAAGAGGTTTGTTTTCTGAACTTTATCAGTATGACTGGGCCCTTTGTGCTTCAAAAGTCCATCACACTTCTGCAGCACGGGGTGTGCGAAGTGTAAAGCGTAATCTGGATCGGGGTAAAGAGACAAACTACTTTATCTTTAAGAGACTGACATAGGTAAGCTGTGAGAGCAGCAGCAGAGCCACAAGTGCCTTACAAAATACAATTGGAAACTAATTTGCATAGAATCTCCAGTTACATGTGTCCTATATACACAATACACATTTTAAATTAATAAGATCCTTTAAATTGGATGTTTATTGTATTAAAACCGATAGGTACAAATACATATATATATATATATAAAAAAAGTAAGTATAACATACTGAAATGGGTGACCTTCCTCCGATTTCTGGATTGCTTGAAGAATGCCTTTGTAGATTCTAAAACTGATGGACACAGAAAGCAGGGCCAGGCCAATGTATGCGGTCACACTCACAATGCTGAACACCGTCAGAGAGAGCAGCAGGAACAGGCTGGCACCAAACACCACTCCTGTCTTCTTAATGTCTCGCCAGTAAAGGAGGTCAACCACTAGCCAGGGAAAAAGTCAAAGGTTGCAAATTAAAAAACATTCATTGTAATCGCTCGAGATGCCGCAATCAGTTCTCTATGTACTATAAAAGAAAAATAGGAAACCCCTCCGCAATGATCGGGACCAGCAGTAAGTACACTTCAGGACCAGCGATGACACTTGGAATCCCTTAACGCAGTGTTCTCACCATGGAATGCTGGGGCTGCACCGGAAGTTACGAGACTGGAGAGAAATTGGCGGAGATGGATATTTTATGGTTCCATTTTATGGTTCCAGAACAAAACTATTTTCCCCCCATTTATATAATTTATAGCGTTATTCAATATTATTTTGTAATGCTGTCAATAATATAAAAAGTTGTTCACTCAAAATATAACCCAAGCGAGTTGGGCGTCAGCGAAGTCGCAATACATTCTCCTCCCACGGGTTCCAGAGTCTCAACGCAGTCCTTAAAAAGGATGAAAACCACTGCGCGAGTGTGTGACTCAATTAGTGGCTCAGTATGACTGAAAACCTGGCCTGTTTGCAGCCCATGAGGATTGGAGTTGTGCAGGTCTGCCATAGGCCTTCGGACAATATTAATGCTGCCATGAATAGACTGCATGCTCTGATCGTCACTAAAATATTCCTCACAGAATGAAAAGTTAATGTCAATAATGAAACTATATTCCACAAAAAAAAAAAAAGCCTAGCTTGTGCACACATTTACAACAAATAGTTTACCGCTACAAGGCCTACATGCCTCGTTTCAATATAAATGAACATCCACCCTAGGTCACGGTGCCCTTGAGGCCTGCCTAGCAGAACGTTAGGGCACCGTGCTTTTTAGGTCTGTGAATAATTACTTTAAACATTTTCATGAGATCTTAATCTACAATTTACAGCACATAAAAGCAGAAAGAGTAGAATGTTAAGTGGGAATCCAAAACCAATGAAACACGTTGAGCACTACTAAATATGGTTTAGTTCACAGTAAGATAAACATGGCAAAGACTCCTGCTACAATAATTCAGAAGGGGAATGCCAACAAGAACAAAATACCATAAGGTCAAGAGCAATAGCAAATGCTTACTTCCACTAAAGAAATAAAAACCCCACGGGTCACTTTATAGGAAAAAAGGTCACACGGGGCCCTGGAGTCATAAGGAATGCTTTATAAGCAACTACTGTATGATGTAAAGTGCTAATCTATGAGCCTCTTAATGGAGGTCTCAATATATACTTCATACTTACTTCCAGAAAGGAAGCAATTAGAGATGGCACTGCAGGGAGGGCCCGCCAATCTGTCCAGCGATTATAGTAGGCGTAAAAGCAAATACTTGCGGTGCTATAATAAAAAATACTGTAATATCCTATTCTTAATCCCACCCCAGTTAATTAGATTTGCAATGGGGACACTCATTCAACAAAATATTTCTACAGGCTTTAATAGCAACTTAAATGTACTGCAACAGAGGCTCATCAAAGGGAAAAGGCTCTTAATGTGAGCGCACGTGTCATTCAAGAAAAAATACTGCAGCCATTTTGAAAGAGCCCTGTGGTAGAGGTAAAGCTTTCTATTTTATTTTCTCACATTGACAGGACATTAGACACTCGTAAGTGAATTTATTTTGAAATACTAAGGTTTTTATAACCACCATCGTGTTTATTAGCCAATTGTGTTAGAACTTTGCTCTCTGAGCAGCACATTCATGATTGCACATCCCTGGTATTCGCCACAGTGCTCTAGGAAGGCAAGTTTCACATTGGAATTAGATGTTTAATTATGATATAAATTTGCCATGTTAAAACAAATTCAAGGAGAGGGGGAATATATATATATATATATATATATATATATATAATTTAGTAGCAGCAATAATTATACACACCCACCACACAAATCCCATGTTTGTTATTGTTGTACAATTTACAACACAGGAATCATTTTAACCAGTGGTTGTGGTGGAAAGTGTATAATGTAATGTCCCAAGACCAGTTACATTTCTAACTCGAATACGGTTGAAAGCATAAAAAATAAATAGCTGGTCTGGCACAGTTAAGCAAAAAATCCACCAGTTCTGGTAGATCTGACTTTAAAAGATGACATAGCCTGTACATCTGGTGTAATCAGAGATGCGCATGTTAACGATGCAGGCTGTATATTCACAAAGACCAACCAGAGAAACAGCAGGAAAATTAGCACCATGAAGTCAAAACCTGGTAGCTTGGAAATGACCTACTGAATCCTCAACTATATCTTTTTTTTTTTTTTTTTTTTTAAATAGAGTGCTTTAACCCAGTAATATTTTCTAATCCCGTTTTAACAGCAAATTGGAGTCAATTTAGATCCACGTCGATAATCTGTTTCATGATACAGTGGACCAGTAGATGAGTCAGGCAGCCATATTATAGAAACCAAAGTTGTTAGGCACTGGGACAGTGTTTTCTTTTTTTAAATGAATTTTATGATGAGGTATGGAACACGGGTTTAATGTGGTTCATGGCATCAGCAAATTTACACAGAAAAGTGTGTAAACCTCCTCTGAAGCGTGTAGTACAAAATAAGTGTTCTAATAGGAGTTTAAACAATTAGATCATTCTAGTTAACACTTGTCTTATAGGAAACTAGAATGGTTACATCCTGTAAAGTTGTATACCACCAGACAAGCTACCCATTCAAGGGAATATTCATTTAAGTGTGATCTTCACTATTACGCAGTAAACAAGGGAATAACAGTTAAAGAGCGATAATGGCAGTAAATAAAAACATTCAGGGAGATAGGTCACCAAAGTGATACACTACCTAATGTTAACACCCAAATGAACAACCCTTAAAGGGCGATAATGGCTTTGAATGAATCCTTAAGACTTGACAAGCCCTTCATTTGTAATATCCCGTGAAGAGAAAGATCTAACGCCATGAAAAAGTCTGCCTTATTTCTAATATCTGCGGCATGAGGCATCGTTGTTTGAAGTCAATGCTTCCAATAAAATCTAATAATTCAAAAAGGATCAAATAGAACAGCCCAAGGGGAAAAAAAAAAAGATGATTCCAGAGCATGGGGTTAGTAGCTACTTTCTTCAGAATAAAATAAAAACTGCTGTTTAACGTAACCAATTTAGCAGAACATGTCTTAAATAGGTTAACAAGTAGCATCTTAATTGAAAGGTAGTAAGTATATAGAATGTTTGCCTATCAGTAATATGTAGGGCCTTCCAAATAAGCCACCGAGGCTCTTGAAAATATAATCTCATTTGCATGTCATTTTACCATACAACATATTAAGTGTAATATAATGTTCCAAGTTTAATTTACCATTTCAATTTACAAAGACTAAGACTTGAAATCAAGCAACTGCAGCTGCCGACATTTGGTAAGTAAGCATGAAGCAGCAGTGGCATCTGCTACCTCTAAAAATAGCAGCCTTAGCATCTATGCCTTACATGTAACGCTCAGCCAACAGCAACGCTGGCTTCAATCACAGCGTCCTTTTTTTAATGTTACCCCATAAACCACTACCCCCCCCCCCCCTCCTACTACTAAAAATAAAAAAAAATAAAAAGACTTAAGCTGACGGGGCAGGTCTTTAAAATGTATTTTTCACAGCAAAAAAAAGGTAACGGATTAAGAAGGCAGACAAAATGTGTCACAAAGCAGGATCTTTCTAAAGAGTATTTTGTAATGGAACAGGAAGACTTTAAGGCAGATTGGAACAATGAAATGGTACTAACCAGTTTGGGAATCCATGTTGAGCCTCCTTGCATGCACCCAGACCTTGCACAGCTGATTAACAGGAGCTTTTTCACTTCCTGCTGGAGCATTCAGGAGGTCACAGAGAAATGTAACTGCCTGCTGTGACTCAGCCACCGACAGAACACGCCTCCCCGACCCCTTACTAACATTTCTAATTTAGACCGGTCAGCCAATGGGAGATGACATTAATTGCACAAGAGGGAGGGAAAAGAATGATCTTCATTTGCAGCTGAAGAGAACAGCCCATTGCATTCTGTCAGGCCCAGCAGAGATTAACACATGCAATGCTGGAAGGGCCCCTCCATTCCAAGACTGAAAAATGCACAAGAACTGTGTTCAAGTTGCACAAACATACAAGCAATTATAAGTGTACATCTATATGTACACAAATTAGGTGACACTTTATTTGGACTAAAAATAGATGTAAAGGCAAGATTTTGATTTATCCATTGTTGATCCAAATAAAAAAAAATGTATATACACGTGTGCGCAAACAATGTTAAATATTTTATTCTTATTTTTTTTTAATAATAATAAATAATAAAGCACACACAAAAAAAAGTGTGCGTCACGTGCACGGCCGCACAGTATATTACAGGCCTTACTGTGACAGGTGCAACAAAGAGGAATAAAAACAAAAAAAACCTATACATTTAAAGGATCAAAGCTTGAAATGACAAATAAATAAATATATATAAATAAAAGAGTACCGACATATTGCTGCAACATTACTACATCATTAACATTACCAGAAAATGCAGTATGAGTTCAAAGGTCTATAATGTGAGATTTTGCAGGTATAAAATAATGAACTATGCCACAAAGCCTGTAGGGGGGGGGGGGGGAGGGTCGATTTTCCTAATGCAAGAAAGGGCACATTCAAATACTACAAAAAAAAACCCCACAACCACACCTTTAAAAAGGGGATTAACATCCTGATAAAGCATTTGTAACTCCCGATGACATAAGATTAGCCGTAATTGGAGAGGACAGAGTTACACCAGACATATTGAACTTTGTCCCTGTTGAGGTTTTTGCAATAAAGAATGAACCTTTGTTTTGCAAATCGAGACCCCACATCTATTGTATGCATCCTAAACCGCATTATAGGTGAAGAAGTTCACCAATTGCTAGACTGCCCAGCAGTGAATAAATACTCCCAGCCACAAACTAAGATGGGGGACCCAGAAAGCTCTGATAATGGGGATCGGAGTTCAATCACCATTAACAGCCATTCAAGTCAATAGGAGTTAACACAGCACTAAGAACAAATACCGTGCTAAGAGCTTTGTGAATCTCCCCCCCACCCCCACCCCACATATTACAATTCAGATTACAAAGTGTTGACATTAAAGTGCACAAAGTGCTACAGAATATAAGATTTAATGTTTTTTGTGTTTACTATAAAAATATAAAGGATATGGGAGAAGGAGTGGCTCAGTGAGTAAAGACATTGACTGGCAGAGTTTGAAGCAGGGGGACCTGGTTCAATTCCCAGTGTCGGCTCCTTGTAACCATGGGGCAAATCACTATCTCCCTGTGCCTCAGGCACAAAAAAAATAGATTGTAAGCTTCATGGGGCAGGGATCTGCAAAATGTCTCTAAGTGCTACGTAAAACTAGCAACCCTATACAAGAACATGCTATTATAAAGTGGCAATATTCATAAGCCCTACCAGAGAAACGTCTGAGTTAACATGTACATTATCTGGAACTAAAAAGCATAATTGTAACATACCTGGTGACCGACGCAGCGAATAGCAACTGAAGGAGATTGGTTACATTGAAATTAACATCTATCCAGTGCTTACTAAGGCTGCGCGCGCTTATAGTGCCGGCAACATTGCGTCAAAACTGTCGCGTGCGCATATAGTAAAATTAGATTTTTCCAGCGACCGCAGCCTTACGTCACCCTCACTTAGCGTAGCCTAAGGGGTTCAATTTGATGATATTCAAACTCCTGTAATGTGTAAACACAACTAAAACAAAGTTCTAAACACGTGTTTGGCTTGGAAATATACAATTTTAAAAAAAATGCCAAATACCCTTCTCTTTCCAGTTGCTTTGTCGACAGGCCATCTCTGACAGGCGATCGAACCTCCCCGCTAGTGAGATCAGTTGTGCTGCATACCACTGCCACAGTAGAAGGCGGCTGTCTCTGGGAAGTGAACCATGGACTACAAAGTGGACTGTATTTACCCTCTGCTCCAGACTCAGCTGACTGCCTCAAGGGTGTGGAGCACAGTGACGTAGAACAAGCTGTAACCTTGCATCCAATGCCTCAGCACTATTCACTGAAATCTTCTTACTGTTCCAAACAGTTAATGGCTGCTAGAGCCTCTAAGTGCTTTAAAGAGGCAATCTAAGCTATTTTTTTATTTTATTAATATAAGCAACCTTTGATTACTTTTATTGAAGACGATTTATCCAAGCTGCCAATCGATTCGTTCTCCAGTGATTGATCCTGCTTCTTAGGGTTCACTAAATGGCTGCGTTTCAGTTTCAAATCAATCCTTCAGTCAGTAACTCAGCAGCTACAATGTATTCTTATATTACTAAATTATTATCTATTGTTAGTTTGCAGCTGAAACTGCTAGAAATATTGGCACCAAATTGTCACAAACAGCAAAGTGTTACAAAGATCTTGCACTGCTGGGGAAGTGTGCTAAAACTTCCAATAGAAATAAAAAAATGCTCAGTATATTAAAATTAAAAAAGGCATTAAGTGAAGAATTTTGAGAAAAAAAATATATATTTAGTTGTGTATTATTTAATTATTTAGTTATTTGTATAAAAAGTTGTGCGTATTAACGAATACAAAATACAAAAAATTAAAAAAAAAAAAGGCTTTATACAATATAGCAGTGGCATTACTACAAGTAAATGCATCACACAAGTGTGTGCATGTATAAATGTATACACAAAAGAACATGATATTCCTACACTTGTGAAGCCAATAGCACTGCAATATATGTACAGCGAGTCCTCGCTTTTCCGATACAATGCATCCCGCAAACCCACATCGGATGTGGGACAGTCGGAAAGCGGGACCCATGTTAACCGGCGGTGGTTTCCATCAGATGTGCAAAAACCACAGTGGACGAGTTTTTACTGCATTATGCACTGTCGGAAAACGCATTAGACTGAATGCGAAATGTTGAAAGACGAGGACTACCTGTATAACGTAGATCAGGGGAGCACAACTTTTCGCCTGTGCCCCCCTCCCCGCGCTCCCCCTCCCTACCTTGGTTCCCGGCGTCTGGGCGTCACGTGGCCATAGCAATGCAACATCACATGACCCCGGGGCACCATTTGACGCCGCGTTGTCATGGCGAAGTGTCTCCAGATGCCGGCTGAACCTCGGTAAGTAAGGTTTACAGAGGCCTTCGCCACTTCCCCGGCACTTACTTTAAGTGCCTTCGGGAAGCGCGCGGGGCCTCTAAGCCCCGCACCCCCCACAGTTAATCTTGCGCCCCCAGTTTGCACACAGCTGTAGATAGACAGCACACTGTCAAAATAAATGGGTACATTGCACAACTTGCTGGATTCTAACTAAACACTAGATGGCCCCATGCAGCCTCTTCACTGCAGCCACAAACTGTTAAAGCTGCAGTTCAAGCTGTCGTTTAAAAAAAAAATTATTTTTTCCCCCATTCAATATGGGGATCAATACAATCTGCACACTGACAGATGATTAGCCGAGTTGCCGATCGATCTGTTCTCATGTAATCAATCGCTGAAGATTCGGCTCGGGGTTTCTTTACATCACTGTTAGGGCTGCAGATTACCCAAGATGCAAAGTTGTGTGGAAGATCATGTGAGCAGGCAGGCACTAGATACAATTGGTGCACTTCTAGAAAGCAAAAAAGGGTGTGCTAAAGTCTGTCTCAGAAGAGGAAGGGGGTGTGACTTTGTAAATGGTTGCTATAGAAACAAAAATGCATTACATTAAAATTGTAATTGTTTAAAAAAAAAAAAAAAAAAAAAAAAGCCAGAACAGATTAAAAAACACATGTAGGATATTGCTTTAACTGCAGCTTTAAGGCAGTACGCAGACTTCATGTTAGGGCAGTGCTGCCCAACCATTTTTTATTTAGGCATCCTGGTTAGAAAAATGTGTTCTACAAAACTATAAGAAATCTAATTGTCTGCTCAGAACATTACTAAAAAATAAAAAAAATTAAAAATAATTAAAAAAAAAAAAACAATTAAAAACTGATCTTAGGCAGCAGTATAGTGTCCTGAGCTTGTGGAGAATACACACTTAATAAGGCCCCAAACTGCGCCTCAGTGTATGCAGACAGCATGGGTGGTATAACGGTCAAGTACTGCAAGAGCTTACAAAGTCACGTCCCATGATGCCTTGCTGCTGTGGATGCAAAGCGACTTTGGAAGATCCCCATGCTGATGTGCAGTTTAGGTCCTTACTAAGTGCACGATCCTCACAAGGGCTCAGGAACACAATACACTGCCTGGGATCAGCCATTACATTTATATTGAAAACTGCTTGGAGGCACCTCATGAACTCTAAGGGTACCTGAACCTCCTGTTGAGAATCATGTTGGACAACAGCTTAGTTCTTTAAGACCCAGTAGCACCAAGAAAGCTCTTTTTTTGAACAGGTCTTTAACTCCAATGTTCTCATCTCATCACATATCACACCAACATGCTGCAGAAATTACACACACATTTTAGGTGGTGTTTAAAAAGCAGCCCCACTTAAAATCATGTAAAAATTAAAAATTTGCTCTGGTAATTTGTTATATTCCCTTAATATATTTACATTATGCTACCATTTGCCAATCAGAAAAGACTAAATGAACAATCTGCCCACGTATGCAAAAATTTACAAAGTGTTATTACAAAACAGATTAGGTAAAGAATGTACAAATAATCCAAACCCCTTTATTACCATGGAGATGTTAACAAAAATGACAGATCCTTTAAACTTGTTAATAGAAAAATATTTTCATTCACCCACAAGTAGCCAGTAGATTTCGAACATGCCACTCCCATAAGTTTACTTTGGTCTGCCCAATAAGGGGAAGATAATTTCGACTTGACAGCGGTTAGGGTGGATTGCGCAATAGGACTGCTGCAGTAAATAACTGCTGAACGCATTTGTCTAAACTAGTACAGAATTGTTACACATCTTTAACTTCCATTATTATCATTGCAATTACATTTTTGTTTCGATTCAATCCATTCAATCACATGCTCTTCTAGAATACACAAAAATCTGAGGTCTTCACCACATACGCAGTGTTCTAGCAGCCAACTCTCAATCACACTACACTTTTTCCATCTTGTGTTCCCAATATTGTCAGTTACAAAAAAAAAAAAAAAAAAAAAATACAAAGTACAATGCCATTTCGTCACAACAAATACATTGTTTGGAGAAGAACAATTTAAAACCATTTTCTGCCACGGGTAGTTGCCAACGGCATTGCCAAGCAGGATTCCTGAGACTTTCTATGTACCTATGAAAACTATACATTGTTTAGAACAATATAAGCTATTCAGCAATGTCTTCCACAAATTGATTGAATGTATGAATGAGCCCGAGATGTCAAATATGTCAGGAGGGCAAGGGAGGGAGAGAACTTAAACTTGTCTAACTAACTTAATTTGTTGAATAAAATAAACACTACATGTTATTTCCCTGGGTTTCCCTGTGTGCATGGATACCAGGACGTACAGTAAGTTTACATGCAATTTTGGCCAACACAAGCCCTAAAATACAACTTTGTAAGAAGGCGGACAACTGTAAATTATTTTTTAAAGGCTGAATACAGAAAGTGGCACCCCATGAACTCTGGGTCCCTTGAGTTCTTGAATACTAGATATGTAATTGTTTACATGAGGTTTTTGCAAACAGGGGATTTAAATTAGCAAGACTGTGCAAGGTTCTTCACACCTCGCGGCTGAATGCAAAAAGTGTGCATGCTACCATTTGCAAGGCAAAAGGCAACTGTAGCCAAAAAAATACCCATATGACGTATTTTTCTGAAGGTACACACAATAAATGTAAACATGGGCAACCTTTTTCGCGGGGGGAAATTTTTTTTTTTTTTTTTTTAAAAAGCCTAGCATGGAATCAGTTTTATTATTTAAATAAATTTACACGGTTTTCAACACGGATTCCAGGCAAGACTTTTTTGGGGAGGAAATAAATTACCCATGTTTAGATTTATGCCCAGATATATAATGGTTTACATACTGTATTCATGAACCTCAAGGCGTTAACATTTAGTATTCCTTTCTATTATTACACAGCTTGCGGTGTTAGGAATTGTAATGCAAAGTAAATTGGAGAAAATGATCAAGACCACCATTTTAAATAGAAACATTCAGAAATGTTTTTTGCGGAAACATGTTGGAAATGCTTCCATGACTTTAGACATGCATTTTCAGAAGATCTATACTTTTATGGGGTTATTTTTATGCTAGAGGGCAGTTTTGTTCAAGGATGTTAAAATCTGAAGCTCAGGGTCTTACTTTTTTCTCAAATATCCCCCAACTTCAGATTTTGACATCCTAAGTAAGACAAAATACCAGACAGCATAAACCGCCTCGACTAAAAAGTATATATTTTGGAAATTACACACCCAATGAAGTGCACACACGAGCAATTGTCTTTTCCCACAAAATCTATTTTCAGGAACCACCTTTTCACTGCCCAGATTAGATGTTCCCTATAAAGGCAATGGAAAGTTCATATTTTTGCAGTAACATTTTTAGACCAGCATCAGTGTTGTAATGTAGCCTAGGAAACCATATAGTGCATCAAAAGTTGCATGTTACATAGATATTGGTCCCATGTGCATATTTGGTCAAAACACCAATCTAATTTTCACGCAAGAAAAACGAAGAAATAATTAGTCATCCTCTACAATGCAGTATTTAATGTGACTATCCAGACTTTGACTGGATGATCTAGATTTGCCTACTTCAAGAAAACATTGCATGCACTATTTTTAGTTAAAACGCTTTTACATGGAAAGGGGTGGTGGATCCCAGAGTAGCATTAGACCGATTAACACCACTATTTTCTCATGTAATCAGAACCGACATTTTCTGCAAGTAGAACAATAAGAGGAATCATGGGGTGGTCCCTTTCTACAACAAAATGAAAATTGTGTTTGAATCTTCAGTGCCAGGGTGGAGGCTTGCGATACATATATAGGTGTGTGTATGGAATAAATATAACTGATAGTAAACCGCTCACCACATAGTAATATTATGAAAGGTAGCCGGTGCAAAGGGATAGTACTGGCATAGCTAGTAAATAAGAAGACATAGAAGGTCTCCCACAGATCACTTTTACCACTGCACAAACAGGCTAATGATAGGTGTTGATAGGGGTAAGGTGCGCCCTGACATATCGAAGGCCTGTAGGAGATACCAATTGTAATTGCACCCAATTCTAGGAGTGAACAATTACCACTAAAAGCCTAAATTAGGCAAAACAAAAAACATATATATATATCATAAAGACGCATAATCAATAAGCATAAAAACATCTAAAAACACAAGGTGTGGGTGATAACAGGAGGCTAATTGATATATACTTCAATGTTTAGTTCATTAAATGAATGTATGGAATAAGCCACTCATCAGTGGCAAGTAGCACTGGGAGGGCCTCAGAGTTGGGATTGACTGATTTGCTTCTGGCACTCAGCTGTTTCTGAAGTCACGCCCCACATGCTTTGCATAACGCACACAAATGATCAATATTTAATCTTTAAACACACGTGTTAATTAGCATGCAGTCCCGCAGGCCGCCAAAGAGGTAAATTCTGTACACATGGAGTGACAGTTCCCATCACGTACCAGATATTGTCATAAGGGTGCTGCAAGAAACTGATCAGCAAAGCATTTGCACAGGCAAAACCTTTCCCCCTTTATCAGCCCTCTAAGGACAGGGTGGTATAAAAGGGCAAATAAAGCACATTTGACAAATACTTTCCAATTCAGAGGCCCCAATAAATAAAATCTAATTTGCATTTTTAAATTGCCCTGTCCTGCAAGAGCCAATATAGATAAGGGCGAGAGTAAAGTTGCATGTGTAAACTTGTCAGTGGCAGCGAGAGAATATAATCCCTCCCAAGTCTCAGTTTACACAGTGTACAAAATTAACTTTAAAAATAATGAAGGTTTTACTCATGGGAAAAGGCATCACACAGACTTAACCATGCTCCTGCCCTCATTACACTCTAGGCTTAGGTGGAATTAGCCCATTTAAATGACAAGCCATGCTTTCTGTTCCATCACTGCCACCCTGTTTTTTTTATTGCAGTTTAAATACCACTAGCCAGGATGCACTACCAGGATTTGTGCAAACAAGATTTAGCTAACAGATGGAGAAAAAGGAAGAAAAGGAAGGTGGTCCGTGACTAGTGAACGGCAGGTTATGTTTTTGCCATTACTTCTTAGGCATATATCCAAATGATCAAGCTCACCATGACAACCAAAATAGACACGCCATTGTTTTATCATAGGCCTCGGGAGAAGCAGACTCCAGAGGAAACGTATTCCTTGGGAACCTCTAAAGATAGATATAAGAGCATAACAGGGATAGCTCATGCTAATTAGAATGGTCCTGAGCCTGCTGTGCACTGAACCGACTGAGGAGAACCCATTTATACATAAGAAAAAACAACAAAAAAACTAGCAAGTATGTATACAAATAACCTTGCATTACACAAGATACATTCCTGCGACACAGTATCTTATGTTTAGCACAATGAAACACAACATCCGCCAAGGTTTGACGTTGGAAGTATAGAAAATATATAGTTCAGGGAAGTGTATACACATTACCTGACAACTTTAAGTCGGATGAAAGCAAAGGAGCACCAACTGAAGGGTCTTTGCCTTCATTCTTTTCTTTCTTGGCAGGAATGTCAAGATCAGCTTCCTTCACAAGGGTTGCAGGTCTAGGTTTAGCAACAGTTTCTTCGGCAACTAAGGATTCACCCTTTGGTGCGAGGTACACACCGGGTACATCAGACACTGCTTTACTGAAATCATTGGACTTTCCAGAACGATGGGAAGGTTCAGTTGTTCCATGTTCATTATTAATAAGCGACTCATCGTGGTATAATTCAGAGTATGTTTCTTGCTTTGTCTCAAGACTGGATTTATTTTTCAGAATTTGGTCCTCTGGTGGCTGAACGTCATGACCCACCTCTCTTTGAGCATCACCAAGGGCTTTGGAGTAGAAGTTTTCTGCTCCTGGAATTGTTGGCCTGCTTTCAAAGCCTGCCCCCTCAGTGATTGGTGAATACTTGGAGCTGGAGAACTCTGCAGAATAAATTACCTTTCCAAACTCTTCCATTTGAAGTGGCTTATCTTGCTTCTTGGACATTTCTGCAACAGGTACTTCCTCCAAATGGTCAGTAGAAGTTTTATAAATATTTAGTTCAGGTTGAGTAGATTCTAAATAGGCTTTGGTTGGAGAAGACGCCTGCAATTTTTGATCACTTTCATGTCCCCTCTCTGAAGTCATGTTCTGAGGCTTAACACCACTTGTCATAACACCGAGAGCTTCCCTTGGGATCACTTCCGGTTCCCAGTGCTTATATGAAGGTTCACTATGTTCAGATTCTGGAGAACTGTCGTCAAAGTACTGAATAAACTGGGAGTCAAATTCATTCTTTACTACATTTGAAAGATCTGTAAAACCTGGTGCAGCAGATTCAGTTGTGATGGTTTCTTTTATTAGATCACATGCTATAGATATATAGGGGGTTTCAGCCTCTTCAAATGTTGCACCTTGCTCTGGTTTCACACATGTAACAGCACGATCTTTGTATGCTTTTAAAATGGGTTTGTTTACTGCTTCTTCATAAGAAGGTGGTTTCTCAGACTCAAATTTGATCTCTTTGACTGTAGGAACATTTTTTATTGGGGAGACATCAGGTTGAAGAGCAATGGCATCCAAGTCAACAGCAGCTGCAGTTAATGGTGCCTCCGTTACTATATCAGGCAAAACTGGTGATGAGACAGAATCAGGGTCTTCAAATAATGCAGGAGGTTGTGTTGAAGGACCAACAGGTTTCTGCACAGATACAGAAGCAGTTTGAACCAAATCAATTTTCGATTCATAACCGGGCTTTGGTATTCCAAACTCATGGACTTCACTTTCATAGGCTTCTTGTACAATGTCTGGAGTAAGCCCTTCTGATTTGTTTGTTACCTGGGCTGGAGGGGATCCAGATGCACTCTGCGTTGTAATGTAATCTCCTTCTTGGCCTACATGTTCAAAGAATGGGTTTACCGTTGCAATGTTCAAACCAAAATGTAATGAGCTCGAGTGAGCTTCAATTTCTTCCATTTTTTTCTCATCTGTTTTATTTCGTACAATAGGGCCCCCTCCGATAGAAAAGGGATTGCTATTTTCCAAAGCAGCAAACATTTCATAATTCGAAGAGACTTTTGATTGGGAAGATTCTGGTGGTACAGCTTCAGGAGTAACAGGAGAATCATAATCATACATGTCCATTTCTTTCTCTTCAGTATACTTTTCTTTCATCTGCATATTACTTTCCAAGTTTAGATTGCCAACATCACTTTTACATTTCTCAGCCACGGGTGTACCTTCATAATCAATGTCCCATGAGCTTGTGTTCACAAATGGTTTAAAATCAACATACTGCTCCCCAAATGCTTCTTTGAAATTATCTGAAAACTCTTCATGAGGGGGTCCAACAGATTTTAGCATGCCTGAAAACATCTCTTTAGCAGACTGTGCAAATAATTGTGTGTGGTCTTCGGATATGGTCTCTTGCTGAGAGGTGGGGTGTTCAACCACATAACCTTTTTCAGAAAAGATAACATCTTCCTTTATTTGGTCTAAAACTGAAGCTTCTTGTTTGCAGCCTGCAGTTACGTCAGAATAATCATGCACCATATTACCCACATTCTCTGCTAGAGAAAAGTCGCCTATGGTCCTCGATACTGCATACATATTACTAATGGATCCATGCAAAGCTTCCGTTGCGGGTAAGTCAGCAGGAAAAGCAACAGTGACTGCATGCTCTTTAGAAGAATCAGCAGAGAGAGGAGACAGAGAAGGAAGGGAAGTAGTAGACTCAAGCAGAAGAGATGCAAGTTCTTCTTGGCCGGCCGACACAGTGCTAAAAGGCTGCAGCTCCATTACTTTGTCTGTGACCATGAACAGAAAGGAAAGTTATAAGTAGCATACAGAAAGAAGTCACAGCTAAATTATTGCAAAGGAGCAGAAGATAGTGTTAGTTACAGACTTAACAGGCAATTGTTTTTGTGAACATGAAAGAAACATCTCTAAAATGCATTTCCCCAAAGTGCAATTGCCATATGTTAATCATTTTTTTTAAATTTTATTACTAATTTTTTTTAGCCCAAACCAAAAATTAAAATAGCTGCCAAGCCCCCTCTCGATTAATGACCCTCATCAGAGAAGCTCAGGATAAGCCAGCTTCTCCGATCTGAACCTTTGTACAACTCCGTGCTTCCTGGTGGGTTAAAGCAAGTTAGAATAAAGCAAACAATGCAAAGCGAGCATTTGCTGCAGGCCCTAGCAGCAAGTCGCCATCATGCAAGGACGCCAACAGAAGGTGGCGGACCGTTTTCATTCAGATCGTGGGAGCAAAAGTCCCATGATGGCCACTGCATCCAGCAACTCGAGATTAAAAGGGCATCACACAGAGACATCACTTTCAAATATCTTGCAAGTGAAGATGCAGTCCGTCATATTTGGGGGAAACTGCACATTTTAAAGTCAGGCCACACAATGAGGTGGCAGAATACAGTGGCAGTAAATAGGCTGAAGTATGCTTACAAATAGTATTGTTACTAAACAAGGATTTTCTGCCTTTTTAAAAAAAAAAAAATGCACTGCGATCTGAAAACGCAGTGTTGCGTCCTTGCACCTACTTTAAAGTCGCAGTCTCACTTCAACTCAAAGTTTAATAACAAGAAGTATAAACGACAAGTGTGACTGCCCTTATTAAAACAAGTGCAACTTTTAGACCAGAAGTTTTGTTATCAAAAAGCCTATCCTAATTCCCGTTAAGCATTGTGTGGACAACATTACAAAACACCAGTGGCTCCTTTTCTGAATAAAATCTGAAAACTACTCACCCAAAATTGTGTTCAGATATAATATACGATATCCTGGTGTGTGGCACCACAAATGTTTAATCCACACTAACTTGACGTGAAACCACCCATTACATAGGAGTATAATTACATATATACAAAATATCTTTATTTGGTGCGTTGTTAGAAAACAAAAAAAAACCACCAAGGTCATTTTAAAATAAAAATATTTTTTTCCTAAAGTGTATGCAAGTGTTTGCTTTACGGCTTAATAACACGAACAGATTAAGAAAAATACATACGGTCAGTTTAATATAGGTGATTGTTTTTCCCACTATAAAGGGACCAATCACTGGTTTTAAGCACTCCTTATATTTTCCTGTGAAATGTTCAGAGATTATACCGCAGACATAAATAACAGACAGACTAAGCAAGCATTAGGGTTAATGCAGTAAGGGAAAGATACAAAGTGCAGGATAGCAGAAAGAACTTGCCTGCAGAGGAGAGCATCAAAGGTGCAGAAGCAGCAGGAAGAGGAGAAAGGTTCTTATCTGAAAAACAAATACAACAAGACCTCAGCAGAAATTAAGATGCTTAGATTGAAAGTGAAAAAGCAAGCTAGAGTCCACAACAGTTCATTACTTAAAATCAAAAGCATGACACTTTGGGGAGAAAAATCCTGAGGATAGTATTATGGGCAAATATTATACTGAGCCTTGTTTGAACAATTAAATGAGTAGATTACCAAAACCACACATTACTTGAGAAGGTACACAAGGATTATTTCAGGATTTATTAAACAATCGTTCTTCAATCTGATTTGTTAACCTGTTCCATATTGGAGAAGCTCGCAACAGCTTGAAAGCTCACCAACTGGTTATGGCAACGATTTGTCTGGGAAAGCAAAGGCATCACCTGTAGGAATACCGATCGAGGCATTTCTTCCACCCATCCCAAAATCGTTAGAAAGAAGTTTAAAAGTTACAGAAACAAAAAGATAAAAATCAACAATGTTACAATTTACAGACAATATAATGTAGCATAATGAAGACATGGCATTTCCAAACTACTCCCATATCATTTTGGTTATTGCCACCCAAATTGGTTCTGTGAGGGTACATTGCAAATTAACATACATCATTGGAGCTTTTAAACATTTGCTGAACAGCCATTTAAATATTTTTTTTTTCAGATAAGCACAATTCCCTAATCTTTTAGATGGGGAAATGGTGATTAGTTTGTTGAGGACATACCCTAAGTGGCCAATGGCTACTTGGGAAAGCATCTCAAAATGGACATGAGGCACTAGTGAATAGAAAGCCCTTGGTTAAAAATCTGTAACCGATTTTGTTTTAAAAACAATGGCATTTGATGTTTGAATATGTTATTCCAGTAGTGCGCAAGATTACAATGGGGGGGGGGGGGGGCGTGAGGCCCCTGCATTACTCCACTTATCTTGATTCAGCCGGCTGTGTGACACGTCGCCATGGCAACACGGCACCAAATCATGTCGTGGAGTCATGGAATGACCTCCGCATGCTGGGAAGCATGGTAGGGGGACGTGAGCACCGGAGGGGGGGCGCAGCGTGAATATTTTGCGCACTCCTGTCTTAGATTCTTCCTCTCTTTGCAGTCATACATACCTGCCACAGGACCAATATAGCGATATCTGCAATTGCATAACATCACCAATATCACGATGTCCTTCCTACAGTGCATTGTGGCCAGACTTGCTGGAGTAAATAAGTACACATTCGTACAATGTGTGTCAATAAGTATTTTTTTTTTTATTCTAAGGTTAAGTACAAAACCTTACAAAGTGATTCAAATGTTCCAGGGTAGGGTTTAATTACCAAGAGTAGAAATAAAATTAATGTTTTATGCTAGTTTCTGTAAAAAGAAAATACCCCATCAATCAGCATATATTTCAGAGAAACTACGATACCTGCTTATTCATTACAATGTATATGGGGTAAAAAAAAATGCAGAAATCCTGTGCTCCTCCCAAATTGGCGCAAAATGTTTTTGTGAAATTCATAACAAAGGAATAATTTAGTTGCATCTTGTGATGGATAAAAAAAAAATTCCAAGCCAGCCAGTTACACAGTATACTCCAAAATAGGTTTGACCAATACCCATTGCTGTCGGAGGAGCTTACATCCCATTGTGTTGAAAGAATCTAGTAGTGAGGGAGTTAACCAACTTCAGCCTAGCCAGTGACAACTCACTGGCATACATTTGTTTATTTTGTTCATCCACTAGTCAATATTGAATCCATTATGTCCCCAAATCATGGTATCCAGATACAAGACATTGACATTTGTGGAAACAATCAAAAGGTAGTTAGTTCTCTGTTCTCAATAGAAACAAACTGATAATGTACATGCACCATTTTTTCCCCATTCTGGATTTTCAGCCATCAGGCTCATTAAAAAGATACATGGGATTCACTTGCAAAGCCCAGACATCACTAACCACTTCGGATCTATCGTCTTGCAATCAACAAGGTTACTTTGTACATAAAAGTTGGAGCTCACTGTAAATATACATTGTATACAAAAGGTCAACATTCGCTCCAGGCACGTTGTGTGTAACATGGAGTTCACTGCACGACAAATAACTAAGGTAGCATTCATACTATACATCGGCCTTCAAACATCTGGACTGAAGGTCTGTTTCACAACAGCTTAAACCCCCAGTCTAGGAACAATCAGTGTACTTTATGGGCCACGTTTTCATTGTCAGACAACAATGTTAAGGAGTCGTACCAGGTTTCTGAGTACATTCTAAACTATGGGCATATTGCAGGAGATTGACAAGCTTTTAAAAACCCAGAGATTGTTATTTAGGTAGTGGCATACAATCAGAAACTAGGGTCTAATAGTACAACAAATAAACTGAATTCAAAACAGATCATTGCGGAGGAAGAGTTTGCAAACTTTACCCCAGGCCTCTTGTTTTGCAACAACTTGTCAGTTTATTTATTTATTTTTTTCTACATATACTGCAAGGCTTACAGAAGGTTTCTAGTGAGTGCGGCAGAACAAAAGCAGAAGTGCTAGAATAAGAGGTCCGTGCTCTGAAGCTGGACGGTGGAAGCATACTGTATGGGGAGATGAGGAAGTGCTTTTTGCGGAAGGGTAGTAGATGCATGGAAAAGCCTTCCAGAGGTGGTAGATGCCAATACAGCATGGAAATTTTAAAAAATAAAAAAAGTTTCAGATTGCCTTACATCATACATATAAAAGCCACATATCAAATAGGGCCAGTATGATTGACTTCCTTAGAAAGATTCAACTCACCCTTAGACTGATTTTACTATTCATAAGACATATTTTGCATTTCTTCAAGAACACTGGAGTCAAAACATCAGCTCCTTAGGTTTGTCCGTTACACCAATATCGTCAGAATTATTTTGGTTGCAAACAGTAGACAGAACAAGTGACCTCATGTTTGAGTGCTGCAAACCATTTTGCAACCAAAATACATTTTGCAAGAGTCCTCCAGAGCAGTGGCGCGCCCTCCCCCCGCCCCCTTACCTCAGTTCTCTGCGTCAAATGGCACTGCTTTGCCATGGCGAAACGTCAGCCGTCTGAATCGCTGCAATTAATAGGTTGCAGGGGTCTCCCGCGATCCCCAGGCATTTCATTTAAATGCCGTGGGGGAAGAGCGCGGGGCCTCTGCAACCACCGCGACCCCCACAAAAATCGCCCGCACCCCATTTTGCACAACCCTGCTCCAGAGCATTTGCTTGTCACTGAAGTGTTAAGTATCAATCAGCTACAATTAACATATTAAATAGTCATAGATAACCTTGAGTCCAGAGACTGCATCTTTAAAAACATGGGAGTATAACTGAACTGTTCCACATGTTATAAAATCAGCCCTGAACAAAACAAGAAGACTGTTCCTGCTCAGCACATTAAGATTACCGTTAGAAATTCCATATTAACCAAATAAATGACATTTGCCAACCAGCAGCAGTGCATTACGATTTGATTTAAAGGAAAAAAAAAAAAAAAAAGGCTCAAAGTTAGCACTGCCAGCAGAACAGGTCGTGCAAAGCTCTTTAGCACAGAGTGTCACGTAAAGTACAGCTTAAAAAAAAATATTTGCAAAGAAAGTAATCAGATGAACAGATCTAGCATAGATGGGGAACAAAACAAGCTATTCTATCCATAAAACGTACATCTTAATGCAGTAGGTTTTCAAAATATCGATAATGAAAACCAACTATGGGCTGCTTTCATTATCCAAGGTTTTAAAGTATCAATCAATCAATAAAAGCAGCAGTGACAATAGAGCTCATCTCTGAACCTGCAGCCAGAAGGAGCAAAGAAACCCTAAGGGGCCTATGCAGAGAGCAGCGCTATTTCGAAATTCGCCATTTTTTGGAGAAAATCGCGCAGAAAGCAGCAGAAAATGGCGAGTTCCGAAAAACGCGCCAATTTTTCTTTTCTATTTGTAAAACTCGCCTCGCGGCTGGCGAGAACCTCAATCTCGCCAGTTTTAAAAATATCCGTATGCAGAGAGGCGCGAACGGCATCTAGCGGCTGTTCACGCCAATAAAATGGCGCGATTGTCTCCGTTTTGCCTCGCCAAAAAAAACTGCCGCTCGCGGCCATTGCAAAGGGGAAAAAAAAGGCGCGAATTTGTTTTAACACATTTCTGAAGCGCGCATCTCGCCAATTTAAACTCGCCACACGCATCCATGTTAAACATAGCAGAATTCGCACTTTTCTGCATATGGAGATTAAAACTCTCCAAAAAAGCTACTTTTTAATAAATTCGCCAATTTTAAAATTCGCTGCTCTCTGCATAGGCCCCTAAATGTGACTGAGAAACCAGCCTGATCTTAGATCAGAGGGCTGCCACGTCTGTCTTTTCCCAGGGAGAAAACAGGCCATGTGAAACAGATTACTCTGCCCTCACATTTCTGTAAGAACCCAAACATACATTTGAAAGCTTGCATTTAGTAGTAGTCATACATGTATGGTCAATTATCTACCACTGGGCTAATCAGAGTGTGACTAAATAGGTGAATGTATAATTTACTGCGTAACTTCATCCAAGCTTAGATTGTGTGATGTAGGTCATGGGTAGAGTGATTCAAGTGTACTAGCTGTGGTCTGCTGCATTATATATAGCACGTTCTAAAACAGTGCTGCTCAACGCCAGTCCTCAAGCCTCCCCAGCAGGTCAGGTTGAGAGGATATTCCAGCTAAGCGGGCGGCGCTTGCCGAGTTTGCACAAAGTAAAGTGAATTCTCACGGGCACGCACGCTCTCCCAAACTTGGCGCTTGGGAAGTCAAAAAAAGAGTGATTGAAGCGCACTCAATAGGCCCTGATGCAACACCCCACGCGCGCTCGCAAAATTCGCAGGACACCCGCGCTTATGCTTGGAGAGTTGTGACGTCACCACATAAACATGAGCGAGGGCAGCGCCAGCGGGGCCACAGCCTAAAGCACAGTTGTCACAATCAGAGGCTGAGTCGAGGCACTCCATTTTGACACTTAAATACATACATATATTTTGTGGGGGCTCAGGGGTTCCCAAAAAGAGCCTGCTGGGGTTCTGTGTTTTGTTAATCTATTCTCAGCTGTTTCAGCTGTTGGAGGTTGGTGGCTCCTCCTTCCCAGGTTTTAAGCCCGCCCCTCCCCACTTCCCAAGTTAGTAGGCCCTTTCATTCTGCTGGATATAGATCCAATGTGGTCTTTCTCCCTCCTAATAGAGGTAAATGAGAATTTTAATCCCAATAGAGGTATATTATCTGGTAGTGTTAAGACTTGCGAACGGGTGTCTGCCTTGTCGTGGCTCGCAAGCTTACAACGCTTTGGCCAAAGACCCTTTTTCAAGAGAATATATAAGTATTTTACTGTGTATTTCTGTCATGTTGGATGTAGCATTGGGCTTCTCTGTCATCTGCTGAAGCAGGGATATCCTGAAAACCTAGCCCGTTGGGGAGGCTTGAGGACTGGAGTTTAGCACCCTTGTACTAAATCATGCAAACCAAGTTACCTAATCTGAAGCCAAATCCCCCTCACACAATTTCGCCTCCTATTGGGATGGTTACAGGCAGGGCAGATGTTAACTAGAATACCATAAGAAGCTCAAAGATGTAACACGCGACATTCCTCATACAGTACACAGGAAATTTGTCACCTTAAAATTAAAATCATGTAATTACAAACAAGTCGATTACTATTCTCATTTCTGTGTCAAAACATCACAGAATTAATAATTACTGAAATTGTCAAATAAATTAATGTAATAAATGAATTTAAACATTTTAAATGTACTGCTGTAACTGATGTACTTTCACCTTGGTAAATATTCAATTGTATATTACCGGAAATATAGCAGTAAAAATTAAATTAGGATGGACTGCATAATTCATATTAATTATGTTCTCCGGGGAACAATGAGAAATCAACACTTGGATCAGTATAATTAGTCATTATGTTCAATTGCCACAAGATCACAGTTGAAGATTAGCTATGATTTAATTGCATGTCTAATATCCACTTTTAAATGTTTTACCTTCCGTTTGAAGACACTGGGCTAAAAATGTATAGCCTGTGAATAAAATAGAAGGCACATGTCAGTCATTTGCTATAGAAGATGACGAAAGTGCGAAACAAGACACTGCAGCACTTTGAGCAATCCCAATTTTTACTATGAACCAATTAGTTAACGAGCTCAGTAAATATCTAAAATGCTATACAATACTACAGACATTTCTAAATATGAATCCAGAAACGTTAGCAGCATCTACTGCATCAGTACATGCATTACGCTTTATCTTTGTTGGCTTTAAATGAAATTAGCGGAATTGGAGGTAACATAGGATTCCTGTCTCTTGAAATAAAATTACCTTTGAGCGTAAAAAAGTGAAATCCCTGTTAATATATTGGTCATCCTTAATTTTTTTTGCAATGTGTTGCTGGCAACTTGGGCACTAAATGGGTTAAAGCAGCAATATCACATTCCCCCTTCTTTTTAATTAAATTTTTAGATGTAAATCACGTGACAATGCTACATTCTTACCTAAACTGGCAATCGTTTGGTGCTCCAGTTATAAATCCTAATTGGGTGCGTAATGAAATAAGCCTCCGTGTGCTGCAGTCTCAAATGTTGCAGCCGATATGTAACATTATTTTACGAAGTGTAACACATTGTTACAGCTTTCAGAGCAATATTCTGCTGTTTGGAACATAAGATGTTTGTGATACATTGTTGCCAAAGGGCAGAGTTAAAAAAGGTGTGTCGGAGCCTGTTTCAAAAGAGGAAGTGGATATGACTTTCTAAATGGTTGCTGTAGCAATCAAAAGGATGATCAGTGCAATAAAAATAGGCGCTTGTTTTGCAGCTTTAAAAACCATGTAGTCAAAGTCAAATAAATATATAAATATATAAATATATATATATATATTTATATATATATATATATAGACATTTTGGTTTCTAAGAAAATTAAGAATTTTCTTGTCGCCAGAAAAACTCTGAATTCTTAGCTCACACCGTTTACCAATTAGCATTAAAAAACAAAAAAAAGTAATTGATTCGTCTTGGTCCTCAGAGCAAATTCTGTACAACTTTGGAATCACCACAGGATTCTTTGCTCGAGTGGGTATAAGCCTCCAAGTGGCCATAAAAAAAGCAGTATACAGCCAGTTATTTGTTTGTCTTAGGCTGCACTTATAGTACTGGCTATGCGACCGCTGACGTCAGCTGTAGCTATTGCGATTCCTGCACTCTGGTGCAGGAGACCAAGGGAGGGTGACAGGGGGCGTGGCCATGAGCGGTACATGCTCATTGGCTGAACAGATCACATGCCGCTGATGTCACGCATCCGCCATGGGAGAGTGCAGGTATGTGTGTCACTCATGGATTGCTCTATAATCTCACAGAACACCTTTTGATGCTAGGGTGGCCTTGACACGCACTAGGGAGTGATCTAGCACTCATCTTTGCTTCAGAAAAATTTAAGCCCAAGCCAATATTTATAAACATATCACAGAATGTACACAGCATACGCTTTATTTAGCAGTTAATGTGCTAATTATTTAACTAGTTGTGCTCAAGAACCCTGCCAATGATATTGGCTGAGTTTCAAAGAAAATGTTTAGAAGTGTACCATGATAACTACTTTTTTTCTTCCTCTGAAGCACTGCGATGTGTGCAGGATAGAACTCACTGGAAATTAACATGAATTGATGCATGACTCTTGGGCATAGGTTGTAGCACAAGAACAAATATGATCTCACTGTTCATCCCTGTCATTAAGGCTTCGGTATTACTGAAATCTTGTGATGACCATTTTTATCATTTGGCTTCAAGTGCCATCCTTTCCCCGCTCACCTCTGGGCACGGAGAACGATACCACCACTGAGTAAAATGGAATAATATCCTCCCTAAACCAAAGCCCAACATCAGTTTAACACATCATTAAAAATATTAACTAGTTTAATGAAAACACTGACCCATAAAAACAATTACCAAGGAGAAAGTGCAGTTTGCCTGTAATGCACTTACCTATTTAAAGGTGCAGCCCTGTCTACTCAAAAACAGGCAACTTTTGATGCTTCCAAGCAGTCCATTAACCTTTGAAGATTAACACCCTCCACGACTGTTTTCCATTTATACCTATGACCACTAATTTCTAGTGTTGCCAGGGCTCACAAAATACAGTACCGACACCCATCCATTATTGTAACAATGGAGGTCAAAGAGCTATATACATTCATCGAATGGTACATATATTATATAAACACCAATATAGATATATGTTGGCCACCAAAATGTCTTTGCATTTAACACAATTTTCAAAGTCTAATATATTGGACTTTATTCCCACCCAGATAAGGGACTCTGGTGCAGAATTTCCCTGCATACAATGAACACATCCAAATAAAAACAGTAATTAAGTCAGTTCACAAAGAAGTGATGGTGTAGCCTGACACCAGGGGCTCCAATAGTCACACCCTCTGCCCCATGACTTGCTTATCTATGAATCCGGTCTCTCTCTAAGCAGCTTGCGCAGATAAGACTGGACCCCACCCGCAAAATGTCTTTTATGTACACTCACTCCTCACACTTCTATGGGACTAGGTGAGCCAGGCAGTACCTGGCAAGGAGAGGGTGACAAAGGCAAAGCAGCAGACATGCAGCACTGTACAGGGCCATGGTGGGCAGTCACGGGCATGCAGCACCATACAGGGATAAGGTGACAAAGGCACAGCAGCATCATACAAAGGACAGGGCAACCACAGAGATACAGTACAGGGACAAGGTCAGCCAGCATATGTGGATACTTGGAGCTATGAGACAGCATCATGAAGGATCAGTAGACAAAGGCTAAGAGATGGACACGCAATCAACCCCAACCACAGCTGGAAGGCCTAATACTAAATCACTGATATTTAGAACAATGGCAATGCTTTCAGAGCTGTACACCTGTTATTCACGTTTACCTCCACCAAGCAGTCATGTATCTGAAAGTAATATTTTAATTTATTGACGTTCAGTGGACACAAAGGACTACAGCTTTGATTGCTGTAAACTGTCAGTGATTTCCCTGCACAGTATAAAATATATAATTGCCCAGGATTATCACCAATTTAGAAGTTCTGAATCAGTATCTGCAGTATGATGGAAGTCAGCAATAACCAGCTGAGTCACAGTCACAACACAGATTATTTTTGGGGGGGGGGGGGGCTGGGGGGCTTTAGCCGTACAGACAGGATTTCGCGCACATGTCTATGTGAAGCAGATCTGAGGACATCATATCGGGATGTAAAAGCTACCATCATGAATGGGGGTTTCTTAATCTTCCTAAATGGAAAGAGGCGACCTTCAGCAGAAACAATAAACACGGCATATGTATATACAACTACAAATGCCAGTGTGGCATGAGGGGACCCAGCCATGACCCACCACCCCTGTCTGCAGTGGAAGCCTTACATGCGGAGTGATTGTGGGGGACAGGCAGGGTTGCAGACCCACAATTTAACTGTGTTCACACGTGGGATTTGTATGAGCACTTCCTAAATGTATTATTTATTTATAAAATATTTTACCAGGAAGTAATACATTGAGAGTTACCTCTCGTTTTCAAGTATGTCCTGGGCACAAATGTAAAGGGGGTGACCTTATCAGGGGTGAAGAATATAACTACACTTGCAGGGGTCGCAGGGTGGAGGGGGCTCGGCGTGGCACCGGCAGGCTCAGTGCGGGTGTTAGCGGGGCAGAGGGTCCACACTCACCCACGGATCCGGAGGGGGCTCTGCGTGGCACCGGCGGCCGCTCCTCCGCGGGGGCACTGGGCACTGCGGGGGCCCGGGGAGGGGCGCTGCTGATGCTGCTGGGCTCCTCATCCTCGGGTGATGGCTCCAGGCTGTCTGCCCAGCTCGGCCTCTCCTCTTCGTCCTCCTCTTCCTCCAGGTGCCGAGTCGGGAAGGAGACGGTGAAGGGCGGGTGAGACGGGTCGCCGGTCCCTCCGGTCAGGTCCAGCACGTCCATACCTTCCCATCGCTTCGGCTTCTGCGCTCCTGCTCCGGTTAAGTCCAGCACGTCCTCATCCAGCCACCGCTGCGTCTCCGCGGCGTCCTCGCCCGCCTCTCTCGCGGCCTCCTCGGCGGTGCTGGACGACACGAGCGGGGACTGGTCCTTCCACGTATCTGCCATGTCGGGTCTGGGAGAGAGGGACGGGGTTGTAATTAGACGGGGAGGTGAGAGCTGGGTGTGATGTCGGCTGCGAGAGAAGTGCGCCACCCGTGTCTGAGCGGCCGGGGAGGGAGGAGGAGAGGGAGGCTGTAACAATGCGGAGGAGGGAGACACACAGGGGCTGCGCCACGCCCTGGTGACTCAGACACTGCGAGCAAAAGTAGCAGTCATGGCGGCCGCAACCGAAAGGCGCCTAGGACGGGGCAGGGCAGCCAATCAGAAGGCAGGCTGGTGCAGTCGCGGCGTCTCCACGGCCAATGGGAGAAATCGATGATCGCAGCCAAGGAGGGTTTGGTTAGAGAGCGCTGATTGACAGTCGGTTGAGCCACTTGCAAGGTTCATGGGAAAAAAGGGATTGTGGGCGGGGCGCGGAGGGAGCCGTTTGCCAATCAACAAGCGAGACGGCGGTAATGTGACAAAGGGCAGGGTCGCTGCATGGTTGCTAGGCAGCCAACAATGACTACGCTTTAATGCCCCTGACTGACAGGCGGGTGAGCCACTCGCTGCATAGAGAGAGGCAATTAACGGAACTGGGTGATATCCAATGTGGGCTGCGATGTGCCAGTCGGCTGATTCGTATCCCTTTGTAAAGTAATAAGATACAGTACTAGCGAGGTAACCGAGCGAATCCTGCGGATTATAGACAGGTGTGAGAACCAATGGGGGCATAGAGAGAGGCTTGGTGGGCGGACTAACTGCCTACAGCAGCCAATCAGAGTGCGCGGTCCTCAGGGCTGAGTGCTGGGGCTGTCTGTGCCCCCCCCCCCCCCCCCCCCCCCCGCTGGCATGGGAGGGTGGAAAAGCAGACTTTGTTGAGTCATGGTTCATGTAATTCAGCTTTGCAGAAAAATGTATGTACTGTGTAACTCGTGTACCCTGTGCTTTATAAAAGAGACAATACAGTACAGGGTATTATAATACCATAAATGCACCAATGTCAGGACAAAAAGGAAATTCCTGCCTCTGAGAGTTTACAATCAAAGGAAAAGAGATGTGCCAAAGTGCTTGGGATAATTTAAGTGGTGCATGCATAACATTCATATTGAGTAAAATGTTATGTAGCATAGCCAACAGCCGCTATTTAATTTCCTAAGCCCTACAGTATAAATCCTGTGAGGTGCAGGCAGTGGATGGGTTAATTCCTTCAGAAAGGCCTTGTGTGCAGCCTTAGGCCTCGTTCAGGGTGCAGGCTTTGGAGGGAGAGCGTGCTGCCGTGCGAGCTGCCGTGGGACACAAAGTATTCAAATTGAATACTGGTTGTCAGGGTAGCAGCTGCCCTGTCTCCGAAGCCAGGAGTTGACGCTGGCTACAGTTTCAATAAACGAAAAAATCGTTTTTTGAAGCTTCAGCAGCGTCACTGGGACCTAGACAGCCAATGAAATTATTCTTGAGAATGATTTCATGACTGCAACTTGGATCCCTAAGCTGCCGTGTGTAGCCCCGCCTCCTGAAACAGTCTGCTGGGGATGAACACACATCGCCCAGCAAACTGCCGGCCTCACTCCCGAACGCCCTCCCTCCAACTCCTGCCTCTGGCACCCTGAACGAGGCCTTAGATACATTTGATGTTTCCAAGGGCGTGCCTAGCAACAGCCAGAAAGTGTCAGCCTGAAGGGTGGATACTGGTTGGGTCACATGCTGGATGTGATGGCCTCTCAGTATCCAGACTTGCTTTGTTATAGGGCAGGGTTACAAGCACAACCAAAGGGTACAAATACTGGCACTTTCCCAAAAGTGGGTGTGTCTCTTCCCTCTATGGAGTGATCAACAACATCCCTGGGTCTCATTAGGAGGCCTCAGGAGGGGCACCACCACCATGCAGGAGGATACTTGGATGGGCCTCAAGCCTTGAAGTGACCTGAGGGAAAGCAAGAGATGTACCTGCAATAAGATCTTAACAAATGCAATAAATACCATAGAACCATAAGCAAGTGTGATTCACTGCCTTGGGCTAAAGAAATGTGTCAGTATGGACCATCCTACTATACCAGAGGATCCACGCTGACTGGAGGCGCTGCTACCACGAATAAGAAACCCTGCCCTGCTCTCCCCACACCCAACGCGGAGCACTCAGCACTTCTGTTACCTCACAGGTACGCACCACACTGCAGTAAATATGGAGTAGCAGACCAAATCTCACTTAGGGTGGGGGTAAAGGGGCTACAGTTAGATATTAATAAGAAATCCAAATGCTCAAATGATAACATACTGTATTACAAAAAAAAATATGTAGAGGTGATCAACAAAGAATACTTCATTTTTAATGAAGTCATAAAAACTGCTGACAAATTTTTAGGCAAATTAAATTAATAGGATATGAGAACCAAATTAGCAAGTTCAAGGGTTAGACGGGTGTTTAAATAGCTGCATTATATGCATGTGCTTCTTAACCCACAGCCAATTCTGAGTATTCTTTGAGCAGGTGAAAAAAATGGCATTAGCCTTATTTTCATACTTTTACACTACCTCTCCTTTAGTCATGCCCCATGACTAGAAAACAAACTGGGCATTCTGCTCTCTGCACTTTCCATGTAATACCCATTGTCCTTCCCTCTTCTTCTCATTTAAAACACAAACTATAGTATCTGAATTTTCTCCCCTGCCACTCCACGTCCCAGTTTGTGGATATTGTTGTTGTCTGGTTTCCACACTGTAATATTCCCCTAATAATATTAGCATCCTCCTTTGGGTTCTCTGTGTGGGACATCTCTCCTATGCATCGTGATAATCACTCACTTGACCTAGTGATCTCTCATCTCTGCTCCTCTCTAATTTCTCTAACCGTACCATGCCGTACCCTCTAATCACCATCTCCTCTCTTTCTCTAACTCTACTTCCTGTTTCCTTCCTTCTGACACATATCGGAATTTGCCTAACATAGACCTTTTCGTAGCTTCCCACCTCTCTGCATACCCTCCTCTTCTTACATCCTCGGCTGCCCATACTTATTATTTATTTATTTATAATATATTTTACCAGGAAGTAATACATTGAGAGTTACATCTCGTTTTCAAGTATGTACTTGACCACCTCCCTGTACAATAGTACCCTTTCATGTATGCTTGACCAAATTTCTCCTGCCACAATTCACGCCAATGGAAGAAATCACACTCCAAAGCAGATATCATGCACTACAAATTAATTATCTTTGCCTATAATGGTACATTACCCCTACACAAAATGACTAGTACGCCTTCATATATACTCTGTCCTCCAACCCACAACACCCTGTCACGTACAACACAACTGTGAGCACGTGACCTGCATACGGGACAAGCGTTAATACTCCGCTCGCAAGCGGTCACACTTTTGACCTCTGCAAAGGTCCCTCAAATGGACAGGGGTTAATACACAGCTTGCAAGCTGCCCCACTTTTCACCTCTGCAGAGGTCCCTCAAATGAGTAATATCTCACCTACATCTGTCCCCACATACCACCTGTCATGTACAGCACACAAGTGAGCACATGACTTAGATTTGCAACCAGGGTTAGTATACACAGCTACTCTAGCCCAGGGGTGAGTGGGGGTGCAAACATTTTGGGGAGGGGGGGCACAGCGGTTACAGAAGCTCCGAGCTCTTACCCAAGGCATTTAAATTAAATGTCGGGGGACTGGGGGGAGGCCTCTGTAACTCACCTTGATTCAGCCGACTTCGGGTAATGCGTCCCCATGGCAACGCAGCATCAAATAGCGCCACGGGGTCACGTGACGGTGAGGGGGGGTGCGTAAAACAGTCCATTCAGAGGCCAAAGCATTACTTATTAAATGTTTTAATATATATATATATATATATATATATATATATATATATATATACATATATATATATATATATATATATATATACAGTGCTTAGATTACAGAAAAAGGACTAAAAGAACATACAATTACAATAGATGCAGAACAGTTTCTCAAAACAACAGGATAAAACATTGTAACAGGGGACTTATCCCTGTTCAGAAATGTGCCTCTAATCCAGCAGTGTGGTGGTTAACTGCTGGTAGACAATTAACCAACACCACCTGGCTGATTACAGGTGTCAAAAAGCCTGCCTCTGAGACAGGGAGGGAGATTTTCCTCAGTACACAAGGGTGCTGACAAGAGGAAAGAGGTCTTGAGCAGAAAGGCTGCTGAGATCAAGACACCCAAAGACCTATATTCCTGGACACCGGGGACTGAGGATACTACCAGAGACTGACATGAAGGGCCACCTGCTTTAATGTATCTCTTGAGACTTTGGGGAATAGGGTGGTAATGGGATTATCCCTCCAGCCCTGGAGAAAGGGACTGGGGAAGTAAGTTAGCCCTTAAACAGGGATAGGCGTTTGTTGTTTTCATATGTTTTGCTGTGTTAAAAGGGACAGGCGCAATAAAGCCTTATTTTAATTTCACCTTAAAAACGGTCTCCATTGCATACCTCTGCACACATCTCTTACAAACATACAATTGAAATCCCTATACATTAGTAATGCAGATCCCAGTACATTACCCAAATGTCATAGGTTTTCTCCCAGAGAAGTTAATGGCGCAGGAAGATGAGATATCACGTGTTTGGTCCAAACACACCTCTGTTGAAATCTGATTTTTCATAAAACCTTGCTGTCTTATGTAGTATTCTTTCCCATTGAAACAACATAAACCCACCCCCTGTCGTAAATGGGGGATGGACAGTTTTATGACAGAGTAAAACAACGTTTAAACTTTTCCCTCAGTATATAAACACTCATAACTTTCCTTTTGTAATACTTACACACACGTGTGCTATATCACTACATTCGGGTGTTCATGGCAGACGCAAAGAGACTAATCACAACTGTCTTAATCCTAAATTTGAGCGACAAATGGATATATGTTCCTTAGTACCTGCTAAACCTGACGTGTCTGTAATCATTATATGCCACAGTTTGCTTTGAGGCTGGTAGAGTCAGCTCTGCTTAACATTTACAACCTTCCAACTAATACATGTCACTTTTAGTGGGCTATCCAGGATAGCCCCCCCCCCCTTCCCCCAATTAAGTTATGTTTGAAGCCCAGAACAGACCCATGACCAGCTTGGATCTGTCATAAACCCAATATATTGTATTTTTTATATTGTGTGTGTGTGTGTGTGTGTGTGTGTGTGTGTGTGTGTGTGTGTGTGTGTGTGTGTGTGTGTGTGTGTGTGTGTGTGTGTGTGTGTGTGTGTGTGTGTGTGTGTGTGTGTGTGTGCAAGTGGGAGAGTGTGTGCAAGTGGGAGAGTGTGTGCAAGTGGGAGAGTGTGTGCAAGTGGGAGAGTGTGTGCGTGTGTGCGTGTGTGCGTGTGTGCGTGTGTGCGTGTGTGTGTGTAAGTGGGAGAGTGTGTGTGTGTGTGTAAGTGGGAGAGTGTGTGTGTGTGTGTGTAAGTGGGAGAGTGTGTGTGTGTGTAAGTGGGAGAGTGTGTGTGTGTGTGTGTAAGTGGGAGAGTGTGTGTGAGTGTGACTGTGTAAGTGAGAGTGTGAGTGTGTAAGTGAGAGTGTGAGTGTGTAAGTGAGAGTGTGTGTGTGTGTGAGTGCGTAAATGGGAGAGTGTGTTTCTATGTTGGGGATTGTGTATAAGTGGAAGAGTGTGTATGTGTAAGTGGGAGAGTGTGTATGTGTAAGTGGGAGAGTGTGTGTGTGTAAGTGAGAGAGTATGTGTGAGAGTGTGAGTGTGTAAGTGAGAGTGTGAGTGTGTAAGTGAGAGTGTGTGTGTGTGAGTGTGCGTAAATGGGAGAGTGTGTGTTTCTATGTTGGGGATTGTGTATAAGTGGAAGAGTGTGTATGTGTAAGTGGAAGAGTGTGTGTGTGTGTAAGTGGGGGAGTGTGTGCGGACATGCAAAGGGGAGAGTGAGGGGGAGAGAGACGAGGATGACGGGGGGAGAAACTGGGCAACGGGAGGGGGGCAAGAGACAGGGGTCGAGGGTTGGGATTCCCTAGCCAAAAAGTTGAAAACCACTGTTCTACACAAATGGCTAGTACAGATAAAAGGTGTGTGCTGTAGTTTATTTGATCTATGTTTTTACAGCAGTGGTGCTCAACTCCAGTCCTCCAGCCCCAGTGCTGAAGTAGGAATATCCTGAGAACCTGACCCATTTGGGGGGCTTGAGGGCTGGAGTTGAGCACCACTGTTTTACAGTATGAATAAAATTAGATGTTGCCACCATGTGACGTATGCTGTTCAATATCCTTGGCCTCTGTGCTACATTCGGTTCCATTACATGTGTCATATCCGCAGGTTTGTTTACGGATTGTTTTGGCTACTGTAACAACATGAATCAGCACCTCAATAAAAGGATTGTTTAATGCTGCAGACCAAGCAATATCCTACATGTGTTTTTGTAATAAATCAGTTCTGTACTATGAGAAAATACTTGTATTATTTTGTTGTTGTTTTTAAACAACTCTGAATGGCATTTTTAATGTATTATGATGTAACAAGCCTTGTTTGTTTCTATAGCAACCATTTACAAAGTCACATCCCCTTCCTCTTCTGAAACAGAATACTCCTCTGCAGTAATTTAGTGAACCCCCGAGCCAAATCTTCGCCGATCGATCGGCAATTTAGCTAATTACTTATCATTGTGTGGATTATATTGATGCACATATTAAAGGGAAAAATAAAATAAAACAGCAGTTTGGACAGCTGCTTTAAGTAAGCAGTGCTGAGGAAGTTTACTTTTTAAAGCAACTGAACAGATTTGATCCATTTCTGGTTGGAGAGTTTCACTGTGCAGGTTTGTTGCAGCTTTTCGGTGCAAGGTCTGCAGCATTTTTTATGTGCATGGTTTCATGAAGTTGCAATAAAGTAAGGGCACTAAGATCAACTTCTCTGCCATGCTTATTGATTATTTATTTATGGTTTCAATAGCTTTTCAAATGTAGTCAGAAAAGCCAACCTCAGAAAGGCAACGTTACAAATGGCATGGAGTGTACATTACCATACTGCTTTAGTGCCACTTCAATGCACAAGGGAATGCTACAGCCAGTCACCATTGTAATGATTAGAAGAAATGCAGAAAGCCGTTTCTAGGACATTTACAACATAAAACTGCAGGATTGTTTCGCAATTAAACACCTGATAAGAATGACAAAGAATAATATAGACAATAAAAAAGACAACCTGGAAGCGATGTTTGCTTGTTTTTTGTTTTTTTTAACTGCATATTTAACATACCACATAACACAAAAGCCCAACTACAAACTTGTCTAAACGTTAGGTATATATTTTGTAGAAAGGATTCCTGATGCACTCTTTATTGAAGATGCGGGCAAATCGTCATTTTTCAACTGTATTTTTTATTTTGCAGATAAAGAAATGTGAAACGTTTTGGGGATATATTCTTTCCTCAGGTTCCACCTAAACTTTAGGTATTACAAGATACTTGTGCATCTGTTACGGGTTCTCAAACAGTGCCTTAGTGACTTCTTATTACCTTGCATTCTCATGGAGCTGTTAATGCTCATGTTAACATCTTTATTGTCCATCTGTTCCTTTTCTGACCCTTTGTCTCCAGCCCTTTTGTTGCAATACTGCATGTACAGTACCACTTCTGATCATCCACTGTAGTGGAGATCTGTATTTTTCCATCTGTGTATAGCATCAGCATGACGGGGTATCCCAGGGCAAACTTCTTTAGTTTGAAGAGTGTGCTACAAATCTTGCCACATTCTCTTCTTTTCGTAGAGACTGAGGCTGAATAGTCCTGGAACAGTAGGATCTTCAAAAGTTGCCCCCCCTAGTGCTCTTATAGGCTCTCAGCAATCTTACTTTTTCACCAAAGTCCAAAACTCTTGCCAAACACTGCTCTAGGTCTGCCCTCCTGGTTTTGTCTGATCAGACCCAGTCTATGGGCCCTTTCCAGTTTGATTTGGTTTTCATCTTAAAAAACACAAAAAAAAGTGATTAGGCGCTACAAACCATTAGAAATAAGAATACAGCAAATAATAAAACTAAATAGAAAATATAACAAAACACAGTATATACAGGGCAGCCAGGAACACTAGCAGAACAACACCAGAGAAAGCACAAAGAACATATACAGACCAGCGCCCAACAGAGTCCAATAAGTCCCTAATAAAGTCCAACAAATGAAGGGGGAGAGAATCCAGATGGTCCAATCACTAGAAGATCTCCAATCCAGGGGTCCATAGCATAGGGACAAAGACAAAAAAGAAAATCATAGTGTAACTCGTAATATTAAAATTGAACAAACACAAAACACATAACAAGAGACATAACACTTAACACACAAGCTGAAAATAAAATAACTACTGTAATTTCCGGACTATTGAGCGCACCTGAATATAAGCCGCACCCACTGAATTTAAAAAAAAATATTATTTTGAACATAAATAAGCCGCACACGTCTATAAGCCGCAGGTGCCTACTCCCCCTGCACCTCACATCAACACCCCCTGCACCTCACATCAACTCCCCCTGCACCTCACATCAACTCCCCCTGCACCTCCCATCACTCTCCCCCTGCACCTCCCATCACTCTCCCCCTGCACCTCCCATCACTCTCCCCCTGCACCTCCCATCACTCTCCCCCTGCACCTCCCATCACTCTCCCCCTGCACCTCCCATCACTCTCCCCCTGCACCTCCCATCACTCTCCCCCTGCACCTCCCATCACTCTCCCCCTGCACCTCACATCAACTCCCCCTGCACCTCACATTAACCCCCCAGCACCACACATCAAACCCCCCCTGCACCACACATCAAGCCCCCCAGCACCTCACATTAACCCCTGAGCACCTCACATCAAGCCCCCAGCACCTCACATTAACACCCCAGCACCTCATATTAACCAGTAAATACCTCTGCCGTCCAAGCAGTAAATACCTCTGCCGTCCAAGCAGGAGTGCACGCACGCTCTAGCAAGCAGCCGGCAGGAAGTGCCTCAATGCTAGAGCGCGCTGCTACTCTGCGAGGGGGAGCGCGGGCTCGCGGGGGATGGTGACAACGGGCTCGCGGGGGATGGTGACAGCGAGCTCGCGGGGGGGCGCGGGAGAGTGGACTCGGGAGGGAGGGGGAGAGCAGAAAGCCACCGTGGGCCGCACAGTGAGTACAGGCGGGCCGCATGCGTGTTGTGCAGGTCTGGTCTAATGAAAGCTTCATGCCGCCAAAAAACTGAGCACGTCACAGAATGTGTTTTTTTGGGAAAAAAAATTGAAAGCGGGAAAAATCCATATATTAGCCGCGTCATTGTTTAAGCCGCGAGATTCAAAGCGTGGGGAAAAAGTTGCGGCTTATAGTCCGGAATTTACGGTATTTATTAAAACAATGGAGCCTGGACACTAACACTGATATTACACCAGATTTGAAATGCTTTTTGTTAGAAAGTATACTACACATTCTCACTCGCAGCTATTTTTGTTTCAATTCACAATTTTATTTACAGACATGTTGGACTGCCATGGGCACGAAATTTGCACCCAGTTACGCCAACCTCTTCATGAGTACATGGGAGGAAGATTATATTTGGAACAACTGCCCATTGGGTGCAAATTTAGTGCTACACTACCGACACGCTTTATTGCGCATCGGCCAGATCCGCAAGCCGGGAGATTTCCCGGCTTGCTAGTGGCCGCCCCTCGGCGATGACGCGGGTCACGCGTCTTCGGGAGCCTGCGCCCCCTGCACGCGCGTCCCCGAGGGAGCCCTGGTGTCCCGCGATGTGGGGGACGGCGGCAGGGGGTTCCGGGGGCCCCCGGCGGACCCGGCAGCGGTAGGGAGAGCGCCCCGATCGGAGGGCGCTCTTCCGCTGCTTCGGCGCGCGCCCGTCACCCTCGGGCGCGCGCCAGGCTACTGCTGCGGCCAAGAACGGGCAAATGCTCGAATAAACTTGGCCGCAGCAGTATGGCGTCGCTACATTGATGACGTGGTGTTTATTTGGTCTGGGGGTCTGCGATTATTAGATGAGTTCATCATATATTTGAATAATAGTTACAGGAATTTAAAATTCGTGTGTCATTTTGATGAGCAACAGCTCGATTTTTTGGGATCTGAATCTATATATTGTCGATAATACAATTCAAATAAAGACATTCGTTAAACCTGTCCGGGCCAATAACTATCTAATGGCGGATAGCCATCATAATCCCCAGTGGATCAGGAATATACCTAAGGGGCAGTTTGTTCGCCTGAATCATAACTTTTCTGCCTATTAAACCCAAAAAAGGTATAAAAAATGACAATAAAAATCACAATACTTAAAACATAATGTCCTTGTGAGTCCATGAGAAATAAAGTCGAATACAGCAAAAAAAAACACTAAAACAGGAAACAGGAAACAGGCAGCCTTCTGATAGGGCCCAACGACCTCCCCACTCCACCTGTATAGAAGAAAAGAAAAAAAAGAAAAAAGTAAGTCTGATGAAATGCGTAGGGATTATATGCTGTGGATGACCTAGCGTTTGTTCAGTGACCTCCCGCAACCTTTACTCAAAGACTGCTATCACTCGCGGTCCTGCTACTTCCGCCTTCCTCCTTCCCCCCTGCTTGGAACCAGGGACATCTGGTGCATGTTCCCAAGGGGAAGTATTTGTGAAGCCACTGATGCTGAGAGTTCCTGCTGGACGGAGACTCACGAGGATTATACCGGTCTGCGGAGGAGCAGAGGATAGGTTCTTGCTGACCATTCGGAGCATGAGTATTGATCTCATACATGCTTTTTTATCTTCATTGTTTGTGAGTTTGACCATTGAGTTTTTGGAACATTAAATCCATTTTTTATACAGTAATGCACTAGGATTGGGCGTTTTTTCATATATATATATATAATCACAGTTGGATAACCCTGTCCCTATGAATTCAAGGCACTTTACCCTTGCACAGGATAACAATGAAGGCATACCTGCCTACTAACTGTCCTCAAGCATGTAATAGCCACCCAGGCCAGAACGTCTTCAGTTACTGGCAAATGCCAATAAAACACTGGGCCTGGATCATTACACTGTTGATTTGGGATTCCTTGGCAGGTCGATGAAGGTGTTAAAAGGACAGTAAATAAAGTATGGTTGAGTGGCTTAAAAACCTTGATGTGTTCATGAGGAGCTCTATGCGGCCATGCTAATATGAATATTCACAGAAGGTGCACACCAGTTGCCAAATTCAGTAGCAATTTCACCAACAATATGAAAGCGTCTTAGATACACATTTCCCATGCACTAATGTTGCACGGTTATTTTTCAGAGTGAAACAGCAAAATTCCCCAGTGCTGAGTGCCGAGAAAGTCAGGTTCACTGAGTGCAGCATTGCATTTGCTAGTAAAACATAATACAAAGTATCCTTATTGTCTCATAAATATTAGAAATAATACTGTAGTCCCTGTATTGACCTTACCATTGTCACATTTGGCACAATGAAACCACTTGCTTTGAAGTCGAATTTCGTCTATAATTTGTTTTAAATAGCTCTGGGGGGGCTTTACTGCATGCTACTGATATAGACAGATCACCTTGGAAAGAATTTCAATGCTATCATAAAGATGGAATTAGCTTGTTGTGGCTTACATGCATTCCACATGCACGCATGCCTTTTGACATTCAATGCTTACAAAACCAGACTTCTGCCATGAGAGTTTCATACAATCCTAACTGTATGAATACAAAAGAACAAGAAACCTAGTTTCAAAGCACTCAATCACCGAATGATTTGTGAATGAATTAAAAAATAGTTTAATGTCATCAAATGAATATAAAAATATGGGTGTTAAAATCTGACAACATTTATAGTGACTGTGATCATAGTAATGGTACTATATAAGTGCTTATGATCATACAATAGTATATAGTAGATGACTAGAATCAGTCATCAAGTAGGGTGCTATAGATATACACAAGCCCTAATAAAAGGCACAGAGGGGAGATACATACACACGCTTCCTGACTCACTGCTAGAAAATGCAAATAAGTCTAATATCAAGGTATAGTCACCCTGTGATATATCTCATATAGTGGCTCTCATACTAATAGAAGCGATGAAGTGCACTCCTATATCTGTACCGATCTAGTAAATTATCAGTTCTAATATCAGCAGAAGTGCATACATATCACAATGGAAGGAATCACTTTAATCTTGATACAGCATTGATCATCTGATTGATATTATAGATGTAAATGAAGTGGTGTGATTGATCATCACTTAAGCTGATAAAGATCACAGTGGAGGTGTAATTGTTGCCTAACTGATGGCACACTTCTATTCATGCACTGATTGTGTTGATCATGACAGCCCTGTTGTATGCATATGTATACAAAGCACACAGTAGGAGTGTAATTGTTGTATCCGAGTAATTGATACAGTAGCTATTAGCTGGAAATTAATAATGCTACAAAGTATGCTTGAACTTGATACACAACTGCTAGACCAATATGGCCTGCAACAGTCTCATGCACACACATTGATCATCTGATTGATATTACAGATGTAAATGCAGCGGTTTGATTGATCAACACGTTAGCTAGTAAAGATCACAGTGGAGGTGTAATTGTTGCCTAATTGATAGCACACTTCTATTCATGCACTGAACGTGTTGATTGTGACAGTGCTGTTGTATGCATCTATCTATATATATCTGAAACCGTCGTATGCCTGTCTGTCTGTCCTCTGTCCCTAGGGGCAATCGCATTGGACCTGATGCACGTCACTCCGCCTCAGGCCAATGAGATGGCTCCCTTGGCCCGCCCGCCCCTGCACACCTCTCATTGGCTGGTGTGGTCACACACACACACACACACACACTCACTCTCCCTCACACCGCGTGCTCCTCTCCAAGATGGCCTACCACACGATGTGCAGCAGCCCAGGTAACACAGTACACCCTGCGCCTCCCACCTCTCCCGCAGGCGTGCCACCTTACACCCCGCGCCTCACATCTTACACCCCGCGCCTCACACCTTACACCCCGCGCCTTACACCCTGCGCCTCACACTCCTCCTGCCTCACACCTTAAACCCCTTGTGACGGTGGGGAGGATTTGGCCCGGATTAAAGGGGTTACACCCCAATTGGCCACCCTCTAACCTCACCAGGGAGACAAGGGGTTAACTGGGCTGAGGTCCAGAAATGTGATTTAACCCTTGTTATAACCTGAAAATGTATATTCCACTGTTCCCCTGTTTTATTGTTATATCAGTGTCTGCATCACACACACCCTAGGATCCATCCGGGAGCACAAGGGTTAATAGTTGTTTAGTGATTATAGCCCATTTGTGTAATTTTCCCACCTTTTCAGGCACCATTTTGCAGTGTCCCATAGGCCGCCATTGGGCTCCATGTGTTTCAATGGCGAATCTTGCTGTTGGGTCCTGTTTCCTGAGAAGACCAGCAGATGGCGTCCGCGAGGAGGAGCGGCGGTTTCCCATTGTAAGTCAATGGGCCCATTGACTTCAATGGAGAATCCTCGAAAGAGCTTTCCAGGAACGAGTTGGCTGCCGTCCAAACCGCTTAACCGCAAAGCGGATACATTTTCAATAGGAGAGCTTTGATCACTTAACAAGTCAAGTTCAACGACAAGTGGCGTGGGAATAAACAGTTCTAGAGCACATAGAAATAAAATTCTTTCTGCCCCTAGTTCCTAGACCTCCCCCCACTCGACCACAACCGGGTCCCCGTATCCTGGACCCCCGATAAGGGTCGAACCGAGAAGAGCGGGTCGCGCCATAGGTTCCAATGGTGGCTGCAGAAACGGCTCAGGAAAACGGCTAAGTGTCAAAAGCTGAAATTTGGTAATCCATAGCTCCGGTTCCGGAGGGTCCAGAGGATCAGGGTTTGGGGTACCTGTAGTCACTGCTCCGGCATCACTGCAGAACCATCCTTGACCCTCTTGGACCAACCCGACGGAGTATGGACCCCCTTGAAAGTTCGGGACTTTTCCCATAGACTCCAATGGCGGCCAATCTCCATTGACCGGCTACGGCGGAAAACCCCCATTGACTTCAACGGCGGCGTCGCCCCGTTGAAAGTCTATGGCGGGGATTCCCATAGCCGCCAACGGCGGCGGTTTGCCATTGAAAGTCTATGGCGGCGGAGCCCGTTGTTTTCAATGGGGATTTAGTGAAAAAACGTGATTTAATTTACAGCGGAGTTTTTTGTATTAAAATGAGAAACGGTTTTAAGTGTATTTGTGTATCTCCGGTTCCGAAGGTTGTAGCAAGTCGCAAATTGAACCATAGGGTATCCCAGTTCCGGCATTGAGAACTGGGGAGTTTAGACCTGCTGGACCCAACGGAACCGGATATTTTAATATGTTTATGTTTTATCTTTCATACTGTGTTCCAAGGTATGGGTAAAACTCAGAGGAAATTCCTTTGCATACCAGGGTAGCATATGGCCAGAAAGGCGACCCAATGTCTAGGACTTAAGTATGGTTCAAAGGATTTTGTCACCTCCACTGTTTGCATGAGGGCGGAGATTACTCAAACCAGAGCAGTCTTCAAGTGTTCCATTTCACACCTCACAACAAAGAATATCGTGCCAGGAGTCCAATCTGGTAGACTAGCTGGCATTCCTGTTGCAGAGGAGGGGTTACAGAAATGAGACCCCAGAGCTCTACTGCGCATGTACCAACAAGCAGGGGGCATGTGTCAAAATGTGTTCCCACGTTAATGAGTGGCTAGAGTTAATTGAAGACCAATGCACTGTACTCAATATAGGGCACAAAAGGTTTATAAACTGTTCACCCTTTATCCTTTGTCTTCTGATATCATCTGAATTGTTACCTGATTGCGAGAGAATTGCTATGCTTCATACTTCTCATCCCCCAACCCCAAAGTAAGTGTACTTCTTGTCTGTTACTGTATTATTCGTGTGTTCACCTATCCAAAGGAATAAATATACTTTATTATATCTAAGCCTCGTTCAGTTCAACCCAGTGATTTGTGTAACCTTAATACCTGTGACAGGCTATCGTCACACCCCTGCCGCAGAACACCCCTGCGCGTCCCGCATCAACCGCACAGGAACAAGCGGCGGAGCAGCCGCCCGGGGGAGCGCACCATTACCCAGCGCCTCAGGCCACGAACACACATGGCGCTTCCTGCCGCCGCCTGCACGCGCCTCCATTGACCGGACAGCCCATCGGGGGAACAAGCGGCCGGCGGGGGGGGGGGGAAGCGGCCGAGCCATCGGGGGAATGGGGGGGGGGGGTTGGAGAGGCCCGAGGAATGGGGGGGGGGGAAGCGGCCTGAGGCCATCTGGAATGGGGGGGGGGTGAGAGGCCCGAGGAATGGGGGGGAGGGAGAGGCCAGAGCCATCGGATAACAAGCAGGGGGGGGCACCCAGCCAGCGGGGGAACGGACGCACGCACGGGGGGGGAAAGCGGATACATACATTAAGGACAATACATATTTCCCCTTCCCCCCTTCCCTCCCCCTTCCCCCACTCCTCCCCTTCCACTCCCCTTCCTCCCCCCAACCTTCACCCCCCCTCCACTCCCTCCCCCCCTCCTCCACTCCCTACCCCCCTCCACCCTCCCCCCTCCACCTCCACCCTCCCCCCTCCACCTCCACCCTCCCCCCTCCACTCTTTCCCCCCTCCACTATTTCCCCCCTCCACTCTTTCCCCCCTCCACTCTTTCCCCCCTCCACTCCCCTCCCCCCCTTCCACTCCCTCCCCCCCTTCCACTATCTCCCCCCCCTCCACTTCACCACTCCCTCCCCCCCTTCCACTCCTCCCCTCCACTCTTCCCCCCCTCCACTCTTCCCCCCCTCCACTCTTCCCCCCCTCCACTCTTCCCCCCCCTCCACTTCACCCCTCCCTCCACTCCCTCCTCCACTTCACTCCTCCCCCCCCCTCCACTCCTTCCCCCCTCCACTCCTTCCCCCCCTCCACTCCCCCCCCTCCACTCCTTCCCCCCTCCACTCCTTCCCCCCCCCCCTCTACTCCTTCCCCCCCCTCTCCCCCTTCACTCCTCCTCCACTCCTCCCCCCCTCCACTCCTCAACTCCCCCCTCCCCTCCCTCCCCTCCACTCCTCAACTCCCCCCCTCCCCCCCCTCCACTCCACTCCTCAACTCCCCCCTCCCCCCCCTTCCCTCCTCCCCCCTCCCCTCAACTCCTCCCCCCTCCACTCCTCCCCTCCCCACCTCCCTCTCCCCCCCTCCACTCCACCTCCCCCCCACTCCTCCCCCTCTCCCCCCCGCCTTCCCGCCTCCCCCCTTCCCGCCTCCCCTCCCCCCTTCCCGCCTCCCCTCCCCCCTGCCTTCCCGCCTCTGCCTTTCACCCGGCCGCCTCTGCCTCACAGCTGCCGCACGCACTCAACACACACCAGTGGGGGCCAGTCACACACCCGCCACACACCTGCTGCCTCCCACCCATACGCACCGACATCACTGACCTGCCGCCTCACACCCTAGCAGGACACCCACTCACAGACAGCACTCACAACCCATGCGCCACCCGCCGCCTCACACCCTAGCAGGACACCCACTCACAGACAGCACTCACAACCCACGTGCCTCCCGCCGCCTCACACCCTAGCAGGACCCCCACTCACAGACAGCACTCACAACCCACGTGCCTCCCGCCGCCTCACACCTTAGCAGGACCCGGACCCCCACTCACAGACAGCACTCACAACCCACGCGCCACCCGCCACCTCACACCCTAGCAGGACCCCCACTCACAGACAGCACTCACAACCCACGCGCCACCCGCCGCCTCACACCCTAGCAGGACACATTCATCACATTTTAACATCTCTTATGTCACCAAAGTATACATTGTACTGTGGTGTCTTTACAATAAACCATTTTTAAACAACAACATCGTATTACATTTTATTCCATCTTTCTTTTCAACATTATTATCCAACCTTTACAACAAATAGTCACCTATTGTTCCACGATTTATAAATAATACTACCTATTACGTATTTACATCTTGGGCAACGCCGGGTCTCTCAGCTAGTATGTATATAAAGCACACAGTTGGAGTGTAATTGTTGTATCCCAGGAATTGATACAATAGCTACTTCTGGACGAAAGCACACTCCTTCATCTCTAGATCTTTCCTTTTAATTGTTATCAGGGTGGATGTGTATGGAGAGGTGCATATAGTATTAACAAGATATATTATGCTAGGTTGAAACTCGCATACAGGCATACCCCGGTTTAAGTACACTCACTTTAAGTACACTCGCGAGTAAGTACATCTCGCTCAATAGGCAAACGGCAGCTCACGCATGCGCCAGTCAGCACATCCTGAACAGCAATACCGGCTCCCTACCTGTACCGAAGGTGTGCGCAAGCGGGGAGACTATAGAGCCTGTTACAAACGCATTATTTACATCAGTTATGCACGTATATGACGATTGCAGTACAGTACATGCACCGATAAGTGGGAAAAAGGGAGTGCTTCACTTTAAGTACATTTTCGCTTTACATACATGCTCCGGTCCCATTGCGTACGTTAATGTGGGGTATGCCTGTATCAAATTAATTGTCAGAACACTCATGCATCTATACTGATCCTGTGTCTCATATTAGTGTAGATGTAAATGTGGAGGTTCAATTGGATAGCACAGTAGCAGACAAAAATCAAAATGAGTAGCTTAAAGCTGCAGTTCAGGCTTTTTTTTTTTTTTTTTTTTTTAATGTATAGGTTTTTTTTTACTTCAATAGTTTCATGTGGGCAATCTCTACTTACCTAAGAACTGCATAGCTGCTGGTCAATTCGTTCTCCGTCTATTGATCGGCAAAGTTTGGCGACATCTTTAAATATGGGGAATGTATTTCCTCTGTTTCTGTCACTCAGTGGAAGCTCATGAATATTCATGAGCACTCCTGCACTGACATGTGCAAGAGGGAGGGCAGGGCTCACAAAGGGGTGTGCCAGGGCTTGTGACAGGACATGAAGGGGCAGTGCCTTAGTAAATGGTTGTTAAAATAGAATACCAGAAAATTGGTCTTTCAACGTTGTTTTTTAAAAAACAGAAAATGCTAACAGTATTTTTTCTTGCTACAGAACTGATTTATTAAAAAAACACACATGCAGGATATTGCCTGAACTGCAGCTTTAATAATGGACACGCTCCTGGGTAGAACTATCTAATATTCCCAATATATACTATGCTGAATACAAAGCCATAGGTAAGATTAAATAGGCAGAACACTCATGATTCACTGATCAGTGAATCATATCAGTGTGGATGTCCACTATAGAGGTTCACTTAGACTGCATGTTAGCTAATGAAGATCAAAGCAAATAGCCTGCATCAGCGCTGATCATATATAGATCATATCACCGCAGATATCCATGGAGCAGTGTCTATAACAGCATAGATTGTTCCCCAGAAGGTGAATAAAAATGAACCTTTTTACCTCCAAGGGGAGCCACTAGAAGCACGCTATTGATGAAGACTGTCTTGTATTTCCAATAATACTTTGCTGAGTACAGAGCCATAGGCAAGATTGAATAGGCAGAACACTCATGCATCCACACTGATCATGTGAGTCATATCAGTGCAGATGTCCATTTCAGAGGTTCACTTAGACAGCACAGTGGCTAGTAAAAGATAAAAGTGAATAGCTTAATTTGTCGCACGCTCCTGCATCAGCGTTGATCATATAGATCATATCACCGCAGATGTCCATGGAGCAGTGTCTGTAGCAACATTGATTGTTCTCCAGGATGTGAACTTCAGGTGAATAAAATAAATCTTTTTCTCCTTCAAAGGGAGCCACTCATAGCAGGGTCAGAGGGGTGGTATAGAGGGGCCCCCTATGAGTTACGTGCCCTGAAGAGGCGTTCTATGTGAAACGCGCACGTTGGCAAAACTCCACATGCACACGTAGGATGTCCACATTCTGACCGCAGCACTTAAAGAATAGTTACTATGCTGCAGAGCTCTGCACTTAAGTATCAACTCATTTACTTGTAGCACTTTTGCTGGGGAAACCATGGGGAGCAGAGCGCTTTGCATTGGAGACTCTATATAATAATTAATATAGTGTTTATGTATTCATTTATTTACATATGCCCCATTTATACATGGGTGTTCTCTACATTTAGGATATAGTAAAGGTTAATTGTTTCAATTAAATATGTGAGGTTTCTATCGTAACTGTACCCATTAAATAATACTGTGTATGGGCATAACGCACACACCCTGATAAAATAGCTTCACCACGAAACGCGTAGGGAGCAATCTTTTTGTGTCTATTATACGCACTGTCAACTGAGGTCAGAGTTTGAGGTCATTTACAGTCTGATCGAGTGGAACGCAGACGCCAGAAGTTATCGCGATGGAAAGATGATGTGACATCACGTGGATGCGGGTGTGAGATGCGGATCACTGAAAGGCAAAAGCAACACTGCACAACCACAGAGGCTGTACCTCGAGAGAACAGAAGACCTACGAGATGTGTTTTGGCACATTTAGAGCTGTTTTAACCAATGTGTTTGTGCGTAGAGAAGGGCGAAAGTGTAAAAATCCGTTTCCCGGAATTTCCTGGGCTTTTCATTCAAAATCCGTTCCACGGTGTAAAATCTGTCGACGGATTGTTCCAGTTTCAATCCGTTTGGATGAATCCAAAACCGCCATTGGATACCATCCGCATGGGTTTTTAAGAATCCGCGGATTACGGAAACCACGCGCGGATTTGTACAAACTGCCAACTGATTCCCGAATCCGTGTATTGGTGTCTTAAAAATCCGCCAGCGAATTGCGGAGTCCGCCATGTGCGTTGTCCGTGATAAATTTTTTTTTTTTAAAAATCCAGAAAAGACGACTCGCCCTTTTTTTGACTGATTCGCAAAAATCTGAGGACCAAAGGAACCGACCAGTCGGAGACGGATCTAAATCCACCAAAAATTCGCCCATCTCTATTTGTAAGTGTATTTTAAGCATTTTTATACCCTCACATTTTTGTAATAAATACTGCACTATGGAGTTTGCGTTGTTTCTCCTTTTTTTTTTTTTTTACAGATTAGGTTGTGTTGTAATTGTTAGTAAATCACAGAATAGATATGTGTGTGTTTGTGTGTTCTTTTCTTTGAAGGAGCACCCCATGCAACACCTTATGTATTTCTTTTCCCAAGATACCTACCTCCGTAGTTGCTGCCGGTATCTCTGTGTACAATTTTTAAAGCTCCTTCGTCACGTGGGCCAATAGGAAGCCGCAAGGCGTGATGTCACGGCTTCCTATTGGCCCACAGAACGCAGGACTTTAAACCGCCATATTGATCACCCCGTTGGAGCTCCTACTAATGTAAGTATCACGGGAAGCGCTGGGACCCCAGAGCTGAACTCCATGTGGTGCAGCTCCGGGGACCAGCTGCTTCAAACCTATTAAAAAAAAACACAAAAAAGTGTCACCAAGAGTGCCTCTTTAAATAATTTGCAATTACCGACATTATATATATTATATAAACTGTAGGTGAACATTTCTATATAACTTACTCATTTAGTATTACTACCACAAATGGGAAGGAAATAGTAATAGTGATATAAGGAAATTTTAATAAATTATTATAGTGTGTGTGTGTGTGTGTGTGTGTGTGTGTGTGTGTGTGTGTGTGTGTGTGTGTGTGTGTGTGTGTGTGTGTGTGTGTGTGTGTGTGTGTGTGTGTGTGTGTGTGTGTGTGTGTGCCAAGACTTCAGCTAACAATTCTCCTAAAATGAATAGTTACTGCCTTAAAATAAAAGTATTTAAGAAGAATGGAGCTAATAGCATTCCTATGAGAATAATAAGGCAGTGCTGCCATCTCAGAAGGGACACAAATTGGGTGTGAACATGAATGAACTCTTTCAGTACCAGAAGATCTTGCCACCCCCTTTGCCATGGATCCTCCGTATCACATGACTACTCTTCGGAGCGATCATGTGATCAGTTCTGGGTTCGGGCCGGATCTGACAGCGAGGGGGCGGCTTTTCAATGTGGAACAAGATTGTTTAAAAACAATTTAAAAAGAGATGAACATTAACACAATTGTGACTAGTACTCAAATGGTAATCTCTCAAAACCATTCATACATATAAAAAAGAAAAAGAGGAGAAGCCTGGTCACTAAAAGAAATGAATACCAGGGCAACAATATGTGCTCACAAAAGAGTTTAGCTTATTAAATAGACATACAATGGCATACTAAGACTTAATCATATTATAGCATATATTAATATGATAAGGCATATACTGTACAGGCGGTCCTCGTTTTACGACGTTTCGTTTTACGACGAACGGCTTATCCGACGCTTGTCAATGCATCCCTATGGCCCGTTTTACGACGCCCGAACGGCTTATCCGACGCTCTTACGACGCTTTAAAAAATTGCTACAAATGAACAACCAGACGGCTGCAGGCTAGGGAAATCATTCTGAACAGTCTGTGTGAAGGTTTGGTGGTGTATTTTAGGCCCTAAACCATGGCTGATCAAAGCAAAAAGCAAAGTGCTGTTACTCCAATAAGGAATAGAAAATCTATAACTTTGGCGACCAAGCAAAACATAATAAAGCGCTCTGAGAAAGGAGAGACGAACACAGAAATTGGACGTGCCTTGGATATACCTCGCACAACTATTGTGACAATAATCAAAGACAAGGCAAGAATCTTGAAACAGATCAAGGGCTCAGCACCTATGCAAGTACAACAATAAGGCAACGTGTTGGGCATATTGCTGAGGTAGAAAAACTCCTCATCATATGGCTGGAAGATCAATCCCAGCGTCATGTGCCCATTAGTTTAGCCTTAATTCAGGCCAAGGCTTTGAGTCTGTATGAGAACATTAAGCAACAGCATGGAGAAGGGACCACTGAGGAAACGTTCACTGCAAGTAAGGGCTAGTTTATGCGGTTTAAAGAGAGGGCAAACTTGCATAACTTTAAAGTAACCGGGGAAGCTGCTAGTGCTGATGAGGAGGCAGCTAAAACCTTCCCTGTTACATTGGCCAAAATTATAGAGGACGGTGGCTATTGCGCATGTCAAGTGTTCAATGTTGATGAGACTGGGCTCTACTGGAAGAAAATGCCCAGTAGAAGCTACATTGCAAAAGAGGAAAAATCTATGCCTGGTTTTAAAGTTGCAAAGGACAGGCTGACTCTTCTGCTTGGATCAAATGCTGCAAGTGATTTCAAGCTAAAACCTTTGCTTGTTTTTCATGCAGAAAACCCTAGGGCATTCAAGGGTTATGCAAAGAGCACACTTCCAGTGATTTGGAAGTCCAACCGTAAGGCATGGGTAACAGGGAGCCTTTTTGAGGACTGGTTCCAGCATCAATTTATTCCGGCTGTGCAATTATATTGCATGAACCAGAACCTCGATTTCAAAGCATTGCTGCTCCTGGACAATGCTCCTGGCCATCCCGTGTACCTGGATGACCATCATCCAAACGTCATGGTGGTGTTCATGCCCCCCAACACCACCTCACTGATACAGCCGATGGACCAGGGGGTTATCGCTTCCTTTAAGGCCTACTATCTTAGGCGAACATTTGCCCAGGCCATCAGAGCAACCGATGTGGAAGGTGGTCCAACCTTAAAAGAATTTTGGAAGGGTTACAACATTCTCCATGCAGTGAGAAACATCGGAGAGGCATGGAATGAGGTGAAACAATCCAATTTAAATGGAGTTTGGCGTAATTTGTGCCCGGATTTTGTGTCTGATGTCCAAGGCCTTACAGAGACTGTTGCAGAAGTTACAGAAACTGTTGTGCAAATGGCCAGAGATCTCAACTTGGAGGTGGAAACCGAGGATATTGAGGAGTTGCTCGCCTCACATTCTAACGAGTTGAGCAATGAAGACCTCATGCAATATGAAGAGCAAAATATTGCTGAAGAGGAGGCACACCAATCTGCTGATGTGGCACAGCCACAGCCACGTAAATCATTGTCAAGCAAATTGTTGGCTGCGGCATTCAAGCACATTGATAGCGCACTGGCCATATTTGAGGACAATGACCCTAACATTGAACGGAGTTCAACAGTCAGTCGTGGGGTGTCTAACCAAATCAGCTGCTATAGAGAGATCTAAACGCAGAAAAGAAAGGATCGGTCCAGAGTTCAATGAAGAGGTTCTTCAAGAGGCCGAAACCTTCAACTCCACCTACATCACCTCCAAAAAGTCCGTTGTCTGTTGGAGACCCCCCCCCCCCAATCATCTTCCTCCAATAACTGATGTGTTTTTTTTTTTGCTCATGTACATTTCTGTACAGAATACAGCATAGTTTTATTTTTATAGTTTTATTTTACAGTTCTGGAATCAATAAATATAATGTTTCCATCATAATCTATGTGTGTGCTGCATATCTTATTGCTTGAGTAACATTTTCTGTGTATTTTAGCATTAAAAATGCCTTCAGGAACGGAACGTTTGATTTAAACAGTGTTCCTATGGGAAAACGGGTTTCGCTTTACGACGCTTTGCTATCCGACGCCATTTTGAGTAACGCATTGCGTCGGATAACCGAGGACCGCCTGTAGATACAAAAAAAGTATTACATGAAAATCACAATTAGACAAATACAGAAAAAATGAAATATATAACAAACCATCTTACAAAAATGTAGTTAAAAATGTAGGCTGACCCCTTAGACCTGAGACCCAACGTTTAAGCACAAGCGTCTTGAGACAGGGCTTGAGTATTTGCCCAAATTGTTGCTGTGGTAGTCATTTACTTTTATAGTGACCACACTACTCCTATTTTCTTTTTGGCACAAATAGAAAGTCGCATGGTCATCTCCTAATGATGGGACAACTTTCTATTGGATGTGGGTGCCAGCCCTGAACCCCTGACCATTTTATATGCACCAGTCAAGTATTCTTTCCCGGTGGACAATACTGCTTGTTGATGGGGAATCAGGCCAGGAGGGGGTTCTTGGGAGACCGAGGGCGCCATAGAACAGCTCCAGGGGACACCCTGGTTAAGGTAAATAAAAACAAAACTAAATGGCTTTGGAACAGCATGATCTGCTGCTTAAGGAAAATGTATTTGTAATGTTTAGTGTTTTAGAGAGCCAGGCATATATAACATGACTCATGTCTTCTTGTGTTAAGGAACCAGATACTTTTAATAATACTGTATGTATCGCGTGTCATTGGTAAATAGAAAAAAATATTAAAAGGTGCTGATTACATGTATTAGTACTTTGCTGCGTTTGTGTCAAAAGCCTTTTTTTTACAACATTTATTCAGTGTGTTTAAAACTGAGTACACTATCAAGTCTGTGTGATTTGATTCCTGTGTGTAGCGGTCATGTAAAATGCCTACAGTCATCTCTCCTGCTGGCAGTAAGGCCTGGTAAGTGTGGGCATGCCAGCAGTAATCATGGAGGTTTTCCCTCACACCCTGGTGGGGTGCCCTGTGTATGGATGGGACTGGTCACATGCTCTGACTCCATGGTTAGTGATGTCAGAGGTGTGTCAGCCTCAGAAGTTACATAAGGCACAGCACTGTGTCAAGAGTTAGTTCTGCAGAGTGTTAGTTATGTTCTAGTAACTCCATGGGAGACTGTGTCCAGGGACCTGGCACAGGGCAGTGATTCCTGCGGGAATAGTGAATCCCTCATCTAGGTGACATACCTATCAAAGGGGAGCACGGGCGAGATGATCGGCTAAATACACCCATTGTGGAGGGCAGCTATGCCCACCGTGACAATAAAGATGGAGCTGATCAGAGAAACCCCTGTGTGTGAGAGTCTAATGATTGCACAGGAGGTTGCACCACCGAGGAGTTCCTCGTCAGGATCATCCCCATGCGGACGCAGGGGCCCTGGTGAGGTGGAGGCGCTGCACTGGAAATAGGTGAGACTCAGCACACTACCTCAGCTGCCTGTCTGACGGGTCCTCCCCACACACCATCATGCGGGAGACTCAGGAGTCCTGTAGCCAACAGGTGCACCACCAGACACTATCACACTGTAATGGGGACCGGTTAGACCACAGGGGCCAATGTGAGATTGGGTGGGTCAGGCCGGGCCAGAAATACCGTTACATTTGGAGGCTCTGCTGAGATCAGATCTGTCATCAGGACAGGCTCTAGCTAGGCACACTGGGAAACAGGGAGAGAGTCTGCTGCCACTCTGTGCTGCGTAGGGACGGACCTAGGGGTGGTCAGGGGGCTGACGGGATATTGTCAGTTCGCAGGGACAACCTAGGGGCCTGAAAGGAGTGAGGGGTCTGGAGCCGGGCTATAGCTGACCCAGTCACCTTGAGGCAGTGCTAGTTGGTAGGATGCCAGAAGGGATAGCCTGTTAACATGGTCAGGAATCCTGGAGAGGGTCTGCGCTAGGCTGACCAAGACAGGTAGACGCCCCAAGTACTGCATGGCAGAGCCAGAGTACCTAGCCCATTCCAGACACTCACCGTAGGGAGCACAGACTGGGAGGAAGGAGTCACAGCAGACACTGAGAGAGTGAGCCTAGCCTGAGGTAGTGCAACACTGGGTCACACCTAGATAAGGTACACATGTGGTGGTGCATCTGAAGCTAATCTTTATTGTACTGGTGTGGTGGCTGCCCCGCAGAGCGGAGCCCCATGTACAGTAACAGCAGCGAGAAAATGGCGACCGCAAGAATGGAGGATCCGCGCGGTGCGGATAGTCCAAAATGGCGGACGGGGGCTAATGGAGAGAGCGCACATGGTGTGTGTGCGTGTAAAGAGGACATGGAACAATTGATGAAGCGGTACTTCAGTCTTCGTCAGGATGACGGAGAGGATCTACCTGGGTTCCTCCTGCGGATTGGAGCCGTCTTACAGGAGATGCGAAAGGGGGATCATATTAAGGCCACTGAGGTGGAGGTGTACTTTTGTGATCAAATCCTGAGAGGAGCGATACCTGACCATCCTGTCGTGGCTAAGATGCGGTGCTCCTGGATGCGGGGTGTCCCCCTGTCCTTCGGGAGGCTATTGGGTGAGATAGAGGAATATGAGGTTGCAGCTGCTGCGAATATGGATTGCAGAGCGATCCAAAATGGCGGTTCCCGCTACCCGGGGAGACCGCGTGGGCCAGTTGCAGAAAATGCTGCAAATGCAAAACTTGCAGAAAGTTGTCCGGGATTGGCGCCAAAAGAAGAATTCCACCCTGTTGGGGATAAGGGCGCGAAATCGGAGGCCACGCCCCCCAGGGCTGTGAAAAGTTCAGCCCCTGTGCCGGGGCATCCAATTAACTTGTGGGACCCTCCCCAAATATTAACCAGGGGGAGGGGTCTCTATCTCTGCCAGCCAAGACCCGAGTTGTCTGAGGGAGGAGCTGGGTGTGAGCTTCCTGTCCCACAGTTGCGAGCTGGTGAACAGGAGAGACCATTGTGCAAAGTGTCTCCCGTAACCAGCACAACAAAGAGCGAGATGGACATTGGGGTATATCCCTATTTATTGCCAGGAGGCTCCCTGGTAGTCAAGGCGGGAGCAGACACAGCCATGCTGACGGCTGAAGCCCCGCGTGCGGCCTGCACCGAACCAGTTGATCCCGGAGAATGGGGATCGCTCCTAACGAGCAGAACGGAGCCTGAAGAGAAAGGGGTCTACAACCGCGGTGAGAACCCGGAACCTCACCGTCGGTCCCCTGCGGCAGTGCCACTCCCCGAGTCGGAGTTCGGCTCCTCGAAAGAGGAACAAGCGACCCTAACGACGGTGGTGATGCGCCTACCGGCGGACCACTACAGCGGTGCTGGAAAAGAACCGGCACTTACCTGTGTCGCGGCGGAGCGGAGTCTCGTGTCGCCGGTGCAGAACCAACCCGAGAGGCGGAGTCCCACGGCCGTGGTGACTTGCAGCGCAGAAGGAGGAGAGGATTCCATCCCGAGCCGACGGAGCGGTGAGATACATCCTTACCCTTCCCAGGCGCCGGTGGTGGCAACGGAGGAGGAAGGCCTAGCCCAGGCCCGAACGGAGCGGAGAGCAGAACCATCACTTCCGGCGGCGGATGTCGTTGTGGAGGAAGAGATCCCGCTTGGGGATCCATCGCAAGATGGTGGAGTATCCGGTTCCGGTGATGACGTCACTTCCGGCGGAGGTAGCGGAACGATCGGAGAGATGACAACAACGCCTCGGCGATCGGGCCGTGCTTCCCGATCACCTGTGTCAACAAAGAGCTGGCAGGCTGCGAGGAGAGCTGAGACGGGTGAGGCCCAACCAGCGGCACGTCCGCACAATGATACGGGACTATCCGAGGGCAGAGAGCGGGTCGGAACCCCGCGGATGCCCATTTCCTGTCCCTATGCCCAACCCCATGCCCTAGGTAAAGCCCCTGTCCCTGTCACCTTTTCCCGTGGGTCCACGTCCAGTTTGGGAATGTCGGGAGGGTCCCAGGGAACCGGTGAGGAACGGACTGGGGAGAGACTGAACAGCTATGCCTCTGATGGTGGGTCGAGGGGTGGAGGGCAGTTGGGAAAAGTATCCGAGTCCCGATGGGTACCTAGTGTGGCCGTAGTTAAGTCTCAGGATAGCTCCAAACAAGAGAGGTGGTCTAGGCCTCTTTCATCAAGAACCTCTGGGGTATCTTCTTGGGGGGATACAGAGGAGGGGGACTCACTAGAGTGGGGGTCTGAGGAACGTAAGGAGACCCGATGGTGGGCGGTGGGGGAATTTACACCGGCCCAGAAGAAGAGGAAGATGCAGGAACGATGGTTTCAGATATGTCAGCATAATATAGAGCCTATGGGGCCTGGGATATTATCTGACCCTGTGGACACAGATGAGCCCCTGTCATGGGTGTTGCCAGGGAGGGCAGGGAACGCGGAGCTGACTAGGAGCAGCCGGGCAGAAAGGGCCATTATTGCCAAGTACAAAGCGTCCCACAGGTTGGAGTACCTGTATGTCCCTGAACCCCTCATGGAGGGAGAAATTGAGTTTAAAATGGGTTCCACTGGTGAGGATAGGGGATATGGCACTGATGAGGAGGAAGGATCAGGGGAAGAAGATTGGGATCCTGGCGGGTTACATGAGAAGTGTCGCGCAGAGGGTTACAGCATTGCTGCTTTAAGCCCAGTGGACCATGCTGTGCGCAAGCCACCGTAAGAGGGTATGGTAGTACCACTAATGGATACTCCATAAGGGAGTAACCCGGGTTGTTATCATCCAAAGTTAGGATGTATCTGTTACTATGTGTGATGAAGTTATGTACTGTAATGTTGTGACTAATTATGTGTGTTCCATTTTACAGTGCTTCCTGGAAAGAGGTATACAAATTTAGGTCCCAGCGAGGACGATGGGATTCACCAGGGGGAGAATGTAGCGGTCATGTAAAATGCCTACAGTCATCTCTCCTGCTGGCAGTAAGGCCTGGTAAGTGTGGGCATGCCAGCAGTAATCATGGAGGTTTTCCCTCACACCCTGGTGGGGTGCCCTGTGTATGGATGGGACTGGTCACATGCTCTGACTCCATGGTTAGTGATGTCAGAGGTGTGTCAGCCTCAGAAGTTACATAAGGCACAGCACTGTGTCAAGAGTTAGTTCTGCAGAGTGTTAGTTATGTTCTAGTAACTCCATGGGAGACTGTGTCCAGGGACCTGGCACATGGCAGTGATTCCTGCGGGAATAGTGAATCCCTCATCTAGGTGACATACCTATCAAAGGGGAGCACGGGCGAGATGATCGGCTAAATGCACCCATTGTGGAGGGCAGCTATGCCCACCGTGACAATAAAGATGGAGCTGATCAGAGAAACCCCTGTGTGTGAGAGTCCAATGATTGCACAGGAGGTTGCACCACCGAGGAGTTCCTCGTCAGGATCATCCCCATGCGGACGCAGGGGCCCTGGTGAGGTGGAGGCGCTGCACTGGAAATAAGTGAGACTCAGCACACTACCTCAGCTGCCTGTCTGACGGGTCCTCCCCACACACCATCATGCGGGAGACTCAGGAGTCCTGTAGCCAACAGGTGCACCACCAGACACTATCACACTGTAATGGGGACCGGTTAGACCACAGGGGCCAATGTGAGATTGGGTGGGTCAGGCCGGGCCAGAAATACCGTTACATGTGTAAAGCCGAGCACACCAATAGAAAATGCAATAGACACAAATAGATCATTTTAATGACTGAACACAGTCATGGAACATCCAACGTTTCGGTGACTAGCACCTTCATCAGGGATGCAAATACAAGAACAAACAAACCCTTATAAAGTGTCCAGATATCCCCACAGCCACCCACCTCCCTCCAGCCGGTCCAATCCGGCGCTACTCCTAACCCAGAAAGCCCATCAAGAAGATGCAGATTACTTCCTTTTAGCGTCATGACGTCTAGCGGTATCATCATGACGCAGCTGCGCCCGACCCAGAAGTACACTGAGTGTTTCTTTGGTGCTCCAGAGGACCCGGCTGAACGTCTGTGGGGCCCTGATGAAGGTGCCAGTTACCGAAACGTTGGATGTTCTATGACTGTGTTCAGTCATTAAAATGATCTATTTGCACTAATCCTATTGCATCCTCTATTGGTGTGCTCAGCTACCTCTGCTTCATATGCTGTATCCCTGACTAGGTTTTTTTCTGCCTTCAGCATCCAGATTTATCTCCTCTTGTGTTTTCCTTTGTTCTCATGTAGTTGGGGCATCCCAAGTTGCATACATCCTGATTCTTTTGTGTTTATTCCTGTGTAAAGGACATTATGTGAAGAGCATGGATAGGTGACTCCTATGTTAATATCACACACCTTACTATTCATGGCACATGTGTTGCTGACTGCGATTTGATTCTTTTGACCATGATCAAATTATCAACAGGAAGCTGCCACAAAGGACCAAATTGCACTAGAATTCAGGGGTCTACAAACCTGTCCTCAAGAGCCGCACACAGGCCAGCTTTTATGGATATCCCTGTTTCAGCACAAGTGGCTCAATCAGTGGCCCAGTCAAGCAATGTGTGCGGCTCTTGAGGACAGGTTTGCAGACCCCTGCACTAGATCAACAGCGTGATAATGATAATTCAGGCCAACCCTTACTCAGGTCTTACTCATGTAGCCCCCTTTCTTTATGAATAAGGGAACTACTCGTGCTGATATACCTGTTTGCCTCCACCTATGAGGGATCCCAGCGTGGGCGGGATAACCCCTCCTAGGAACCAATCACAGTAAAGAGTAATACACACACACACAGTTATATAACAACTGTTTACTGACACACATACACACATACAATAACAATATAATTGTATCCCACAGTATGACTCAACAATAACGTGGGTGAGTACCCCCAAAGTACTTCGTGTACGGTGGCACCAATAACCCTGGTGTCCTTCCCAATGTCAGTCCCACCCAATGTATGAGGTAGCGCTACCCTTGTGGACTGTTGGTGCACTTTATATCTGCCTGAGCACTCCTGTACCCAGGTGCAGCTGGGGAAATAGATGGATCAGTCAGGTCCCACGAAGTGGGGCCTCCAACAATCCCCTCTCTCTCCTTATGCATCCCGATCCGCTCTGTGAGGCGAACTCCAGCTGGAGTGTCTCACGTAATGTCTCTATTCCCTGTTATCTGGTCTTAGGCCGCAGGGCACTGCGTGGCCGTCCGGTCACCGGTGTATCAGCACTACTATAGAGCTAAAAGGAAAGCGTCCTTGTCTGGGGCCTTCCCTGCAACACTGCACTATAGTGAGTTAGGACCTAGCTGGGGCCTAAGGGGGTAAGCGTAGGCCTACTCCAGGGAAGCAATGCTACCTGGACACAGCCTGCTCTGTTGCCTCCTCTCTCAGGACTGCCTCGCCGTCCCTTTTGCACCAAACATCTATCCCTGCCTCCGAGAGGATCAAGCCCTATTGCCTGGGACTACCATGTTATGCCTATCTCCCTCAGGATCCTTGGGCTTTTAGTCCCGCATCACTATCTGCTGAGCCACCTAAGATGGCTGCCGCACAACCTGACTGTCTGTGCATGCGCACCTCTTTGTCTGTGCATGTGCGAGATCCAAAATGGTGACCCCCACACTCCTGGCCCGCCGCGGAGCTCCGGTGGCCCCGATCATCCTGGCAGCCTCCCCCACCCACATCAGGGGTAAGAAGGGGGCTCAGCTACATTCTCCCCCTGGTGGAGAATCAAACGTCCTGCTTGGGAACAACATACACAACTTTTATATAATAAAAATGCAGTGCATCAAACAACTTAACAATATACAATAAACATCTAAACCAGGTTGAATAACTCATTGAACATGTTCATTACAGAGGCAAACCTGCTCCGAGACAGATGCTGAGACTCCTAGTGAGGTGCCCCTAACGAATCCTATGCCACTCGAGTTGGAGGGCATCTTACACTCTAACTCCTTCGAGTCTCTTCTCCAGCATCTTCTTGGTCGGAGAGGCTACCATCGGCTTCAGGCCCTGGCCCTCTCATAAGGTGTGAACTTGGAGCTACATCTATTGGGGATGAAACAAGAACTCCTAGGGTCGCGTGGTCTACTTGTTGAAGCTACTGGGGAGGGTACCTAGGGAACAGGTCCATTACCCGCTATTTCTTTGTGTGGTGCCCACCAGTCTCCATTCGTGTTGGCAGAAGTTCCTTCCAAAGGATCCTGAGTATATTCCGTGACTGCATCCAGAATTTCACTGGACTCCTATGACTCACTCGCCAGCTCTACTGAAACTGGTTCAGGTTCGCCTTCCCCCACTTCAGGAATAGGTAGCAGGTGATTCCTATGCCAGAACCTTAACCTTCCATCTAGGATACGATATACAGGAAACCCCGGCATCTGTGACTCTACCTCAAAGGAAGCTTCTCGCCAGTGGTCAGCTAACTTGTGCTTCCCTGGGATTCCTAAATTTTGTAGGAGGACTGCGTCTCCAGGACGAAGTTCCCAATGGCGTACCTTGTGGTCATACATCCACTTGTTGTTCTCATTCAGCTTGGCGGCGGCCTTTTCCGCCAACTGATATGCTCGATGGAGGTTATCCTGGAGCCGTTGCACATATTTATAGTGCATCATATTCGGTACCCCATCGGTAGATACTCGTGGGCGAATATTCAAAGGCAGTCGAGCCTCTCTGCCGAACATCATGAAATAGGGTGTATACCCCGTTGATTCATGCCTGGTACAATTGTAGGTATGTACTAACGGCTCGACATGCTTGCTCTATTCGGCCTTCTCGGAGCCCTTCAGAGTGCCTAGCAAATCTAGAAGTGTTCGGTTGGACCTTTCCGGCAGGGCGTCTCCTTCAGGGTGGTAGGGAGTTGTGCGAGACTTCTCTATTGAGCAAGTTTAGTAGCTCCTTGATTAATTTTCTCTCAAAATCTCTCCCTTGTTCGGAGTGCATCCGATTTAGGCAACCCATAGTGGATGAAGTACTTTTCCCACAGTACTTTGGCTACTGTGAGCACTTTCTGGTCTTTGGGAAACGCTTGGGCATATTGGGTGTAGTGATCAGTCACTACCAGTACATTCCCGATACCCTTTGAGTCTGCCTCGATGCAGAGGAAGTCCATGCAGACTAGGTCCATGGGACCAGAGTTCTTTAAGTGGCCCATTGGGCTGTGCGTGTAGGCAGTGTTTTTCACTGTGTGCATCGCAGACACTTCCGGCAATGGCGCTCCACGGACTCCCGCATCTTAGGCAAAAATAACCTGTGTCTCACTAGGCCGAGTGTTTTGTCCACTCCAAGGTGTCTGTGATCAACATGCAGAGATCGGGGGAAAGCTTCTAAGCAGGAAAAGTTGTCTCCTATCAGGATGGTTATGATAGGGGACAACCTGATAGAGAAGGCCACGATCCATGAGGAACTAGTCCCATTCCTTCATGATAACAGCGACCGTGTCGGTAGGCGCACCCTTCACTAAGGAGGGGTTGTTCTCCAGGATGACCCGGCGCGTGGCTCTGGCCACCGGGTCTTGCATCTGTTGTATCACTATTTCTTTCCACCACATGATGGTATTCTGCGTGATGGACATGCCTTCTGGATGGCAGTATGCTGCAGGAAGTTAGTCAAATACTTTTGTTGTAGAAAAACATTGGAAAATATTACATCTTGATAAAGATCTGGCCATCTTAGTCCAAACCACTCCCACATTTGTTTACAAAAAAGCAAAAACAATTGGTTATCATCTTTCCCCAAGTTTGTTTACTTCAAATCTAAATATAAAAAAACAGAATCTTCCAAAGGGGTTCCACAAATGTGGAAATTGCAATTATTGTAAATATGCAGTACCCCTTTCAAGCATTGAATGTAAACATACGGGACAAACATATAAAATTAAACAATTTATGACCTGTACTACTAATTATGTTATTTATAAATTGAATTGTATGTGTGGAAGCATCTATATAGGTCATGATTTCTGAACATCTTCGTTCTATCAAAAAGAATGATCTTGGATTACCTGTATCTAAACATTTTTCTAATTGTCCATTAGGCTATATCAGTACCTTCACATTCAGTGCTTTAGAACAAATTCCCAAACATGCTAGAGGGGGCAGCAGAGAGGCAGCCCTTAATAAAAGGGAGATGTTTTGGATTTATACCCTCGGGTCATTATCACCCGGGGGTATAAATACTGATTGGGAATTGAAACATTTCTTGGAATAGGATTTTCTCTCTTTTCTCAGAAGGATTAATTACTATTACATTTTTATACTTTGATATACACAGTTTGAATTTTTTATTCAATATATATTTATCATATGATTATTACATTTTCTTTTATTGTTATGTTGTTTATTTGAATCTCTCTAATATGAATTATTTCTTCTAGATAGATCTGTCGATATTTCTTTAGACTAGCTATATCACAATTACTTTTTTGTGCTATATATAATTGGGGATTGACCATTTACCATCCGCATCCCCAATATATAGATTTATATGATTATGCAAAACATATATCTGGCATTTTGATAAAGGTATCCTTGGATTAATTGATATAATGTTTTAACGGTCTATTATTATTATTATTATATTTGTAAATGGTTTGACTGTAATTATTATTATTACATTCTCAATATATCCAAGAGACTTACATTATGAATTCTCAGTTTCTCAGAACATTGTTCATTGTTTTTATTTCTGTTTTTATATTATCATACTCCCGCATTGACTGTCTTTGTTACTGTCTGCGGGGTATTATGACAGATGTGCCCTTCCTTGTGACCTATGTTAATTTTGGTCCATTTTCCACCTTGTAGTGACGCTATTGACGTCATCTCTATGGTAACTTCTTATTGTTAGTAAACATTCACCAGCGTGGCTTGCCCCGTTACATCACTTCCGGTGTACGGATTCAAGCCAATCAGCATCTTAGAATGCATCGCTGCGTCACTTCCGGTGGACGGATGATGCCTCACTGCGTTATTTCCGGTGGGCAGATACGGGCCATAAGAAGGGGCACCAAGTCGACACTCTGTACTCTCTGACGAAGTGCCAGTCGTGGCGTGAAACGCGTAAGAGCTATCCTTCTCTGCACCATGTTGTCACTTACTCAATAAAGAAGTTTTTTACCTGACCGACTGTTATCCTGAATTATCCCTCGTTGGCACGGCTGTGCTCCACTTTACCTTCCCTTTTCGAGGGTCACCATTATGCTGCAGGAAGTGCCTTTGACTGACATCCCAATGAGTCCGCCACTCTGAGTTCAGAAAAGGCTACTTTGTCCTTCACGATAGCTGCTGTGGACCACATGGCCCGAATTCCAGGGCCAGGAATCGCTTCCCACTGGCCATCATCTGGTGTTGTACTCAGTCCAGGCCTTCTGGATAGCGCATCGGCTCTGATGTTCAATGGCCCTGGCTTGTACTTCAGTGTGAACTTGTAGTTGGACAGGGCAGCCAACTATCTGTGGTCGGTGGCATTCATCTTAGCGGAGGTCAGGATATAGGACAAGGGGTTATTGTCGGTTCACACCTCAAAGGAGACCCCATACAAAAAGTCGTGTAGTTTATCGACTACAGCCCACTTGAGTGCTAGGAATTCCAGTTTGTTAACTGGATAGTTTTGTTCACTTGGCGTCAAGCTGCGACTCACATAAGCTTCTGGGCTGAGGCCTGCACGGTATTTTTGGTGTAATACCGCTCCCAGTCCGTTTAAACTGACATCCACGTGTAGGATGTATGGCTGCTCAGATTCTGAATAGGCCAATACAGGGGTTTCCGTGAGACTGTTCTTCAACCCTGTGAAGGCCTTCTCGCAGGTGGAAGTACATTTGTCCCCGAACGGTATTCGCGGGGAGGTGACTTTTTGTTGAGACTCCTCTGGATAGATTATCAACAGATTTTTGAGGACCATGGCCTTCTACGAATCTTCGGTAGTATCTGTAAAACCCAGAAAGGAGCGTAGTTCCATCACGTTATCTGGTCTAGGCCAGTTCACCATGGCTTCGACCATAGCGGGGTCGGTAGCCACTCCTTCTGCGGACACTGTGTGGCCCACATAGGAACCCCCAGTGGATTACATTCTATTATTGTTACATTTCATTCTCTTTAAAAATTATTTTTGTTTCGAATATACATACTATTTACAAATGACAGGTAGCAGCAGCGTGGCGCCTTCCTATGCCAACCTGTTTATGACAGACTTTGAGAGGAGATTTATTTATGATACAATATATTATCAGAAAAGGCTTTTTTTATTGCCGCTACATTGATGACGTGTTCTTCTTGTGGGAAGGCTCGTCAGATGAACTTACAGAATTTTGTAACTATCTTGTTGCTCTAGAAACACCGATTAAATTCACCAATAATTGGAGTGCACAACAAATTTCGTTTTTAGATGTATTATTAACGAAAAGTGATAGTCATTTACACACTGGTCTATATAGAAAACCCACGGATAGAAATGCAACCTTGTATGCTACAAGTTTTCATCCTGATTCCCTAAAAACCATGTTGCCTTTTTCACAGAAGGTCAGAGCCACTAGAACTGTGGACAGACCTTTGCAACCAGAGGAAACTTACGAGGACATAAAATCTCGCTTTCTTTCTAGGGGAAACGCAAAAGCTATGTTAGAGAAGGCATTTACACGACCCATTTTACAAACACGACATCAAGATGTGGAAAGAATGACGATAGTTTAAAAATATACCGCGGCAAGCACATTTCTTAGACAAAGCATTATAAAACATTGGAAGATCTTGGAAAGTGATACAACCTTAAAAATAGTATGTAAGTTGCCTCCAAGATTCGCATATCAGAGAGAAGCTAAATTAACCCATCTGAGAACAAAGTTACATGAGCTCTCTATATTACATAGCAGTACAGGTAGAGAGGAAATTTTAAAGGATATAAGAGTTGAACTCAACCTGCTCCTCACCTACCAGGCCGAAAAGACGCTGAGTTGGACTAAGAGGAAATTTTTTGAAAAGGCGAATAAGCCAGATACCATTCTAGCCAACAAGATTCAAAACAGGCAACCAAATTATAACATTCACACAATTCGGACCCAGAAAGGGGAACTGACCTCTAACCCCAAACGCATAGTGGCAGAGTTTAAGACTTTCTATGAGAACTTATATAACGGGGAGAAGGTAAATCACAGTGTCAAAACGAGTAACGCCCTATCGAATTTCCTAGCAGACTCGGCTTTGCCGAGACTGGACAGGGTGGAGAGCGAGGCACTCCAGACTGATTTTACCCTGGAGGAGCTAGTAGAGGTGACAAAAAATCTGAAGGCCTCCAAGACTCCGGGCCCAGACGGATTTTCCAACTTATATTATAAGAAATGTAGCGGGGTTCTGGCTCCACACATGCTGAGAATGTTCAATGCAGTCCTAGCCGGAGAGCCTTTCCCAGACCAGATGCTCCAGGCGTCAATTTCTCTCATTCACAAGAAAGAAAAAGACCCAACAAATTGTAAAAGCTATAGGCCGATCTCCCTGATCAATTCGGACATTAAAATATTCTCCAAATTGTTAGCCAATAGATTGAGCGCTATTCTGCCGAGGCTAATTCACTCCGATCAAGTTGGTTTCATCAGAGGGAGACAGGCGGCCGATAACACCAGGAGGGTTATCGATATAATCGAATATATTAATGCCAATAAGATACTGGGGATAGTGTTGAGTTTAGACGCTGAAAAGGCCTTCGACAGAGTAGATTGGTTATATCTAGAGGCCATGCTGGGAGCATTTGGTCTTGAAGGTAAAATTTTAAGGGCAATCAAAGCGTTATACATGCAACCGACAGCGAGGGTCATTCACCAAGGCTTTCCATCGGAGCGGTTTAAGATTAAGAGTGGTACAAGGCAGGGCTGCCCACTTTCGCCCCTGCTGTTCGCCCTATGCATGGAACCACTAGCAGTTCAGATCAGAAGCAATAAAGACATCTCAGGAATCCAAATAAAATCACAAATGCACAAAGTTGCGCTATACGCGGACGACGTCATCTTGACCTTGTCAAGGCCTCTGACCGCGTTACCCAACCTGTTCAGTTTCTTAGACAAATTTAATAGACTCTCCGGTTTTAAAATCAACCAGTCCAAATCCTAAGCCCTCAGTTTTAACATTCCAAAAGTAACAGAAAAATTAATAGAATTAAATTTCAACTTTAAGTGGCAGTCCACCGCCATAAAATACCTAGGTATAAATATCACAAAAAACATTAAGTCACTATACCAGGCGAATTACCCCAAACTCTTGCAGTCCCTGAGAGGAGAGCTGAGGGAATGGTCCTCATTCAGAATCTCATGGATTGGAAGAATGTTCAGCGTCAAGATGAACCTTCTGCCCCGGTTACTATATCTGTTTCAGACTCTGCCAGTACCCGTGGTAACGTTAGATATACTATCCATGCAAGCCCAGATCTCCAAGTTCATTTGGAACAACAAAAAACCACGGATAAAAGCACAAATTATGCAAAGACCTAGAGAATCTGGTGGGTTAGCGGTACCTTGCTTGATGGGATACTATAAAGCGGCCCAATTAGGTCAAATTATTCAATGGCACGCAGATCCACAATTGAGAAGGTGGGTGTATTTAGAAAGAGAAATGTGTGCCCCATTAGATTACATAACTTAATTTGGTACTCTAAATGTAGGTTAAAAATGTTAAACAAACCGCTAATCTCCGTACGTAACTCGCTATCAGTCTGGGAGGCCACTAAATTTAGGTGCTCATTGACTTCAAAGTACACATTGATGACCCCACTATACAGCAACCCTGATTTTGCACCAGGGCTAGACAACAAGAGTTTTGGATTATGGGAAAAACAGGGGATTACTAGACTAAAAGACCTGGAGGGCAGAAACACTATTAAAACATTCGAGCTAATTAAGTCAGAAAAGGACATTCCCAAAACGGAATTTGTTAGGTACCTCCAGGTCCGGGCATGTTATACAAAACACACAATACGGCCACCTCTGACGAATTTCGAAAAGCTCTGTGTGCGAGGTTCCGACACACGGGGACTAATTTCAGAGCTATACAAGGAGGTGATCGGTTCAGTAGACAACGCATGGAAACTCAGCTTCATGACGCAATGGGAATCTGACTTAGGGGAGACTTTAGAAGACAAAGACTGGACGGAAATCTTCAAGGCAGCCGCAAGTAGCTCAATTTGCACAACATTAAAGGAGAACTCATATAAAGTATTATTGAGGTGGTACCTCACTCCAGTCAAATTAGCCAAATTTGTCCCGGCTACTCCCCACGGTACCCGAAACAGTGTGGGGAGGTCGGAGATTTGTTGCACATGCTGTGGTCTTGTCCCCATATAGCACCCTTATGGGTACAGATCAAAGATTGGCTACAGAGGATTTTGGGCCTCGAACTCAAATTGGACCCTTGGCAGTTCCTACTCAACAAACCGATGCAGGAAATATCTAAAGCGGGAAACAAACTAATTGCACATTTTGCAACCGCAATGAGGTGCGAGACCGCAGCATTATGGAACCAAAACACAATTCCATCCATTGATAAAATTCGAAACAGAATTTGTTTCGTTTGCCAGATGGAAAAGTTAACGAGTTTGGTTAACGACACTGGCTCAAATTTCCAAAAGGTCTGGCTGCCCTGGTTGGAACAGACAGATATCCCGGGAGTGAGCACTGCTACCATATGGCATTGATAGTAACAGGTGAGTTCTCCTTAGATGATATATGCCGGGGAGAGTTAGAGAAATCAGTGTGCAGGAAGGACGTCTGGCTGTTGCCAAAAGAGGGCCCCCCCACCCCCTCTTACCAGTAACTATAATAGAAGACGGATAGAAAGCAGGACCATCGATTCGGAGATAGGTGTTGCCTCTCATTCGCCACCCCCACCCCTTCCACCCCTTTGTCTTGAGTTAACTGTTGTATGTCTTTAGAGTTACACGATAAGTGATGTTGTAAGGGCAGAATTCTAGAAGTAATATTATGACAAAATGGATAACATTATGCTCTGCTGTGTACTTAAAAACTAATCAAATTGAAGTGGGAAAAAAAAAGCAAAATTAATCATTACACAGAAGAGACTGCATTAATTAAACATTGTGCAGATTACAGACACTCTGTCTCTTCATTGAAGTTGATGGGTATAGAGCAGGTAAAGAGATCAATAGCAGGACTAGATAAAGATGTGACGCGTCTGCAACGTGAGCCTTTCTGGATCTTTACTCTCGACACAGTTTTCCCAAAGGGGCTTAATGACAACCCAGCCCTGTGATGTTTTCTGACAGAGCGTTAGAGCGTTAAAACATAATGAAGATAGACTTTATAATGTCATCCTTAGATTTCACCGTGCTGCTGTTGATGATATCTGTCTGAAGTCTCGGGGTCTGTATTTCTGCTTTTTTTATGGATTTATGGATTTTGAACATGTTTATCGCATTTTTCTGAAAATTATTCAGAGTGTTTTTTTAACTACACACTTTTCATTTTTTATTCATCACTTAAATTATCCATGGAGATAAAAAGAGCACGTTATTCACTTGTGGGTATTAGGAATATGTTGATCCCTAAATCGCCTAAATACCTCTATGTTATTCATCTAAGAAGATCTGCAGTCGCTGTGAAACTTGAAAGATATGTCAGCTGTTATTAAAGATATGCATGTAGTAACTAACACAGCCCTGCCTTACAGCAAGAAATCGGGATACTAGGCAACAGATAAACATCCACAGATAAAGGCACAGAGGAAGCAGGATGCTCGGCATGGACGCCAATACGTGATGATGTCACGCACTCGCGGGAACATGCAAAGTCTACCGGGGGACACATGAGGGACGAAGCCTTAGGGCCGTTCTTTACAGTTTGCGGCCGTGCACGCGCGTGTGCTATTCGTGTTTGTGTGTGTGTGTTTGTGTGTGTGTGTGTGTGTGTAGAGATTGTGAATTATGTATGAAATAATATTTTTAAAATAAAAAAAGTTGTAATAAAAATATTTATTTAACTTTGACACATACACGTACACACACATACATACATTACAGCGCCGGTAGCAACTCGAAATCATTCATTTCTTCATGTTCTCCCTTGTCGGTCCGCTCCAATCCCCCTGCCGTGCGAACGTGGCGCCATTATAGAAAGGCCGACTAATGTCAGCCAACTAAAATTCCGTGCGCGCGCACGGTGTAGCGCGCCCGGCACTATAGAAAGGGCCTTAGGAAGGAACCCGGATGATGCTGCCGCGTGACCGGAGTGACGCGACGATCACGAGGAGACGAACGGCGCTGGATGGTGACTACAGTGAGGATCAACGAGGGACACCTGGAGTTGGGTCTATTTTGGGCTTTTTATACTATGCCACATTCTTGAAAAAGGCCTAGTGTGGCCGAAATGTCAATTTATTTGCAATAAATGAACAATATCAAAATCCGTAGTGCCTTGCTTCTTCTACCTATCTATATTGATTTGGGATATCACACAGAGATCCCTGGACCAGGAGCACCGGTAGTTGTATCGATTTTTGTTGTATTATTATATGTGTGCAGCATTTCCCAAATTGCATTTTAAAGCAAGAAGACATATCATCTATAAATGGTTGTATAATATGAAATGTGATTTATTGATGTTTGTACAAGATGATTGTTTCCCCACTCCCCCCCCCCTTCTTTTCCTTTTGTACCCCATTCCCTCCCATTTATTGTTGATAAAAATATAAGTAAAAATAAAAAAAAGACATATATCATTTTATGTACGTTATTTGTTTAAGTGGAAATCAACAATTGTTAGCACAGCCATTCAGTTTGGCCTATGTGGAACTTCACCTTTAACATTTCTCAAAATAGTTTTTATAATAAATTAAACGGTGAAAGAGACAAAAAGAAAATGCTGTCTAAAAAACTTTTATCTGTCAAACATGTGAAGAGTAAACTTTAAAAAAAAAAAAAAAACCTTTTTAAAACCGTCCTGGACCCATTGAAGTTCAACCTGTGTTACATTTAGACAACAGATATTCATCCCAAATTTGTATTTACAGTATTTTGATCCAGAGGAAGGCAAACAAAAAAACCCCAGTGATACATTAGCCAAAAGCTGCTCTCCGTGCCAGGGAAGCCTCTGAGCTCCGTTCATCTGAATGTGACTCAGAAGTTTACTTAAGTTCACAGCGTATTGAATATGGTCCTACATATTTCAGCTAGTGAGGGGAGAAAGTGTACAGGACTCGGTACAGGACTCCGTTTAGATTCCTTCTGATCCTACTCCAGTTGAAGGCAGCGGAAGTTATATGTAATGTGCGGGTGTCATGCTTATACAGACTGCTTTCTCACACAGTTTTTATTGATACATTTATAGCTACTGTATGATTTTTGTTGTTGAGCTGTATGACTCAGGCTATTTACTTTAAGGACAGTATACAAATTATACGAGAAACTAAAATCGACACACGGGTGTGGTTTTATAGTAATATCTGTTTACTTGGGTGTGTTTGCCAAGTGCATTGACCTGTAATAAAAAGGCAAAGTTATTGCAAGCAACTTCTTACTGTGATTTATTTCAGCTAGTCACAGGGCAGTGAGTCCAGTCTCTGTGAGTCACTCACAGGCTAAATGTGTGAATTATTTAGAATGGTATTTCCGGTCCATAGGGCATCACTACAGGAGTCACAAGTTTAATGGCCCTAAACACTTAGGAAACTCCCTATTAAAACTACTCACCATACGTTCCCATACAACCCTATCCATTATAGAAGATTGGGACAGCAGGCGAGTAGAAGGAAAGTCCCTCACACCCAGGGACCGTACCAGCATTCTCTTTGTGGGTTATGTTTAAAGATGGGCAATTCTTGGGGCCGAAATTGGATCCGCAGCGGATCGGCCGGTTCCTCTGGTCTGCGGATTTCAGCGGATTCAATCTATAAAAGGGCGGATTCCACAACCCATGGATTTGACAATCCACCAACGGGTTGTTAAATCCGCAGATTGAATTCTACAAATCCGCTCATGGGTTGTATCCAATGGCCGTTTTTGATGAAACCACCCGGATTGAAACCGCCCAACTCCGTTTGTGAATTTTACATCGCAAAATGGATTAGGGGTCACATCAGCGGAAATGCGGGAAACGGATTTGGGTGGATTTGCCCATCTCTAGTTGTGTTAATGAAAAGGAGTATAATGGCTTGTAAGCCTCAGGGTAGTATTTATAAAGATTGAAGCAGTGTGTAGTACGGTTCTGGGTGCGCTAGCCCGGATAGAAGCCTGTGCTAAACAAAAGTTCTCAATTGTGGTGGGACATCGGTGCTGCTTATGGGGGACTGTGTGATGGAGAATGGTCTTGTGAGTTGGACCTAGAGTTAGAGGTGGGTGTGATCTTCAAGGAAAGAGGATTCAGTTGCAGTGGCGGAATTTCCATTACGGCCTAAATGTGGTGCACCTGCAATACACGACTGATCTCTCCAATAAGGACTTATTTGCATTTTATGTTCAAAATACACTGAGATGAACCAAATTGTTACCCCCTGCGCACACATAACTGTAAATAAATAAAGTATATCAGTTCATTGAAGTTAATCTTTATTCTGTGTTCCAGTTTTCTCATTCAGTGGTTCTTGCAAAGGGGTCTTATTTGCTGCTGTCTGTACTATTTCTCCCAAGCAACATAAGTCTCACTTTGGCCCAGATCCACAAAAGTGTGGTAAGCTTCAGCACGCCTCACCTCCACATTCATGCGTAATGCGCTTCAGCACGCCTCACCTCCACATTCATGCGTAATGCGCTTCAGCACGCCTCACCTCCACATTCATGCGTAATGCGCTTCAGCACGCCTCACCTCACATTCATGCGTAATGCGCTTCAGCACGCCTCACCTCACATTCATGCGTAATGCGCTTCAGATTAAGACCAACAGATAACCAATTGCAGATATTAAGAAAAATGTATTTGGCAGATTTTGTGCTCAAATTATTGTATATCATTTATCTTGGTCGTTTTTAACTGCTGCAATATATTCTCAACATATCGTTTACGTGTGCAGATTAATACTGTAAAGATAGAAACTATAGAAATCTCTCGTGATGAAAACAGACATTTACATTAACCGGAAAACAGTTTCTGATTATACATGTTTTATTGCTTTTGAGCATCCATTGTTATTCAGATTACAGTTTTGTCCAGACTCCTGCTTATCTATTAAATCTATCCAAGCCTCACAGACAGAGAAGGAATGGTTCGCTTTACAAAGAGCGAGCGTACACTAAAAACCTGGCTTCCTTTTTTTTTCTTGGCTGAGTAATTTCCGGTTACTGATTTGATGCTGCTCAACCATCTCATCTTCTGCATCAGAAGCTAGAAACACTCTGCAGAGAAGCAGGAAGCAAGCGGTGGTCATAAGCAGAGTCACTGAAATGAAGTCATATCTTGGCAATTATTTGAAAGCCAGACCGGCGGACTGAATGCTTCTAGCAACCCCCACCTCTTTTATTCTGTATATTTCACAAAAGACTTGTATAAAAAGGTGAATAAAAAAAACACCTAAAATCTTTCTGTGAAGCGCTATGTACATTAATGGCGCTACATAAATAAAGACATACAATACAATACTTTAGATCTACCATGGGGCATGCACTTTGCGATCAGTACATTTGACCAATGCAAAGTGCCATAGCATGTTCTAAAAATGGAATATGCAACACTTTGTTTGTGTGTAATGAGTTACAAGAGATTTATAGAAATACACATCCACCACACCTTGACTAAAGGCCCTAAAGGAGTGCCTATAAAAAATTGGAATATCAAGTGGCATTCACTTGTGATGTCATCATACTCCTGGGTGGAGACATAGCATCCTGGTCAATTATACAGACTATTATTTTCAGATTGGCTTGGCTACACACTTGTGATGTCAGCGTACAACAAGGATCTGGTTTACTATGGTACTTTGACACTTACCTGTATGCCACTATTTAATACTTGACGTTGTCTGAGCTTTGCTCCCCAGCACCATAACGATCTCTTACAGAAATGTTTACTGGTGACAAAGGGGTTATTTTCATGCATATTTACTTCAGATTACAGCAGATAACCAATTGCTCACAATTTTATTTTTACGACAAGTTGCAGAGATGAAAAAGAATGCATGTGTTAAAGTGTACCAAATAATGCAATATCTTGAATATGTAAGCATGTTAAATTCGATTGGTTACAAAAAAGATTCTAAACTTTCCCTCTGTGTTCGATAATATTGTACACAGATCAACAGTAGTAATTGTTTATGATTAGAGATTTTTTTTCCCTCTTGCTTTTGGGTGTCCTTTGTTATCCAGATGACAGATTCAGGAGCTCAAGAGACTAATATTGGCCTCCCTATGCACATCATAATGGCCATATGAATGGCTGGGAATCATGTGGAATGAAGTATTGGTGCTTGTTATGCTTCCCTTTTCGCAGAAGAATCCTTATATTCGGGAGTGATTGATGTTTTCCTTTATTTGTGTTGGGTATTGTCGGGACAGTGTACGTTGTCAAAAGCACGCAGTGGAATCTTCCAACACCTTATTCTCTTGTAGTAACATATATATATATATATATATATATATATATATATATATATATATATATACAGTGTTCGACAATCCTATACATTTACACGCCCGGGGCGGGTGGATTTAGCCTCCGGGCGAGTAAATATTGGCCCAAGCAGCACACGTGTTTGTTTTTTTTAATTTTCCCTGCTCGCGCTGCCTGAATAAAAAAATAATAAAACTCCCCCTACCTGACTGCTGATTGGCGCGCGCTCCCAGGCTTTGTGGGCGCGCGGCCAGGCTCTATATGAGCCCGCCCCCAACGAACGGCCATTTTTTCTGGCCGGAGATCTGTTGGAGAGTACGAGAGTAAGTACTCTCCAATCCTCCATCCTGCGGCCCCTCTGCTCCTTCCCTGCCTCCTGCAGTTCCCCCTTACTCCCCCCCACCTCCCCGATACCCGCGCGTGGCTGGAGATGGTAGCGAGGATGTTCCCCCTTCTCTCCCCGGCCCCCGCTTACCCCGGCTTCCCGCGCAGGGCGGAGGAGTCCCCCCCTTCTCTCCCTGGCTTCCTGCGCCACTTCCCACTTCCCCTGATTGGGGCTGGTGATGGTGGTGGGGGTGTTCCCGGCTTCCCGCGATACCCTTGGGGGGCGGGTGATGGTAGTGGGGGTGTTCCCGGCTTCCCGCGCCACTTCCCGGTTCCCCCGATCCCCGCGCGGGGCTGGAGATGCTAGCGGGGGTGTTCCCCCCTTAGCTACTTGGTCTCCGCTTCCCCACGGTGCCGTGGCTGTCCGCGCAGGGCGGGAGATGGTCGTGGGGGGGGGGGAGGGGGCGAGCGGGGCAGTGGTGGTGGTGCTCGGTCGCGCGGCCTTTCCTCTTCTTCCCCCTGT